>NW_010533684.1:34262-75796 GCF_000687285.1 Phaethon lepturus
TTTCAGGTAGCTGTAGAGAGTGATGAGGTCTCCCTTCAGACTCTTCTTCTCCAGACTGAACAACCCCAGTTCCCTCAGCTGCTCCTCATAAGACTTGTTCTCCAGGCCACTCACCAGCTTTGTTGCCCTTCTCTGGACACGCTCCAGCACCTCAATGTCCTTCTTGTAGTGAGGGGACCAAAACTGAACATGGGATTCAAGCTGCGGCCTCACCAGGGTTGAGTACAGGGGCACAATCACTTCCCTACTCCTGCTGGCCACACTAGTTCTGATACAGGTCAGGACGCTGTTGGCCTTCTTGGCCACCTGGGCACACTGGTGGCTCATGTTCAGCCGGCTGCCAACCAGCACCCCCAGATCCTTTTCTGCCGGGCAGCTCTCCAGCCACTCCTCCCCAAGCCTGTAGCGTTGCATGGGGTTGTTGTGACTGACGTAATTCTATTTATATATCCTTGTATGGTGCTTCACTTTTTTTGCAGCAAGATGACATTGTTGACACGTGCTGAATGTGTTATCCGCTGTAAAGCCACAAATGCTTTTATTTTTTTGAAGCATAGGGCAACAGTCAGTGTACAGAATGACTGTATGGACATACAACATTTGTTTGGAGTCTACCTGATGTACAGGACAGCTATTTTGTACATTATCTCATCGTGCCAGACCTTTCAGTGTTCTTATGGTAGCCCTGAAACGTATATTCTTTTTCCATAGAACTTCTGATTAGATGTTATTCTGGCATCATAAGCAGTTGGAAAAGTTGATTCTTTTTGATAATATTGTTATTGACACAGTGTTTTTCAGACTGTACCTCCGGTTTCTAAAGTTGAGGTTTAATTCTTACCCTGTACTCCAAGTCCTGGCTGTCCTTCCTATCTTGTTACTATCTTAAAATATATGTATCTGCACATTTAGTAAGTATACTCTTTACTTTGTTGTCCAGGTCAATGGATACCAGAACTGAAGCAGATGCCCATGGGTACTCACAGAGTATGTGCTTCTATTTTGAAAAATGAAGCACTGATAACTAGTTTGAATGCAGTTACGGTACTGAGTACAAAGCAACTCATTGAAAACAAGACCAATGAAGTAGAAACAGTTACTGATTAATATTCTGGCAGCTTCTGCTGCAAGTTAGTTTCTTATCTTAATCTTTAGTGCATTTTTTTCTTTTTTTGTTTCAATAAAGGACCAAACAAAAGAACCAAACTGCTTGCTCTGTGAAAAGGGACACTATTAAGAGAGGAACCACTGTTACGATATGTGATATTTCTACTGTTCACTTAAGGCAAATTGCCAGCTTCAATTAACCTAATTTATATATTGATCAGCAGAACTTACCACTTTGAGGAAAAAAGAGCGTATTCCTTGATAGAGATATAAAGTAGAGGACGCACAGAAACTCTGAATTAATAATGGAACTGTGTATAATGAATATTCTGATGAGAGTGATAGACCTGTTATCTTCATGGAAGCACAGTGTTACTGGGAGTATCTCTGGGATACACCATTGCCCAAGTATAAGACACGGTGTTTATGATCTTCTTTGGCTTGCATTGTGGCCTTCTGGGTTTTAATGCTTGACATTCTGGTTCAGTTCATGGTTTAGATGAAGACTTTCCTGTGTGTTTATACACAGACTCAGAAACAAGCACATACACACACATAGAGTTCTTCCCAGGACCCAAATTCTGCCTTTTATTGTGTGGGTAAAACCCCATTCAAATCTTTGTAGGGTTACACAATTGTAAAATTGTGTGTTTATGCACAGACTCAGAAACAAGCACACACACACACAGGACCCAAATTCTGCCTTTTATTGTGTGGGTAAAACCCCATTCAAATCTTTGTAGGGTTACACAATTGTAAAATTGAAGCTGAAGTTTACCTTTCAGTTTAAAAATAAATATGTTAGTCTACAAATAAATAAAATGTAAAGGAAAACCTATGAAAACCTGTCACATGAGGCTGAGCAAAGAACCCTGTCTCTTCCATTGCTTATAGAAACCAGACTGCAGATGTTTAGCCCTGACTGCTTATTTGCAATGTTACTGTTCAGGTCATGGGTGACCATCTGTTTCCTTTCACTTTATGACACAGCACTTGCCCTCCATGAATCTTCCTGAGTTTCCTTCTGATATGATGGCAAAGGAGGAATGAAAGAAACACTTATTTGGACAAGAGGCAGAGAAGCTTGAATGAATAATATTATTGTAGTAAAACAGTGTGATTCTTCTCTTTAGTTTCCAAGCATCCCTAATGGTGCCGTTAACTACTCTTCAAACGGGGAGAAGAGAGAGATACACAGCCCTATAGTTGACTTTAGCCCTTGTGGGGCTCTATTTCTTCCCAATGACTAGAAACTGATATCACTAGAAACTAGAAACTAACACTAGAAACTTCCCATCTCTAGAAACTGATAAACAGAATAGTGTAAGTACCTAAATTAGCTGCCGTAGTATGAGTACCCCTCTAAATATCCGGACTAATGCTTAGAGGGAGCAAATGTTTGTCTAAACTTTGTAACAGTAAAACATTAGCTCTTTCAGAAGGCTGAACTGGCATTCGGTATCGTTTCATGAATCAGAGGTCTTTTCCGTAACACAGATGGGCATTTTTTTAGATTAATTCTAACCCTATATTATGAATAGTTCTCTTCATGAGTGGGCCTGGGTTTATTTCTACAGGGAAATAATATCTTTTCTTTTTTGAACAAGATACTTCTAAGCATAAGGGGAGAGAACAATGAGACAATGTTGAAAAGAAAAAACAAAATGCAAAGTTAACCACAAATTTCCATAATGAGGAAGCAAACCACAATGTACTCTGAGATGGTGCCAGCCATTGAAAAAAAAAACCCTCATTGGTTTTCAATATAAAATAGAGGGAAAAATAAGAAAAGTTAAGGGACTTTCAAATCATGATCTACATGTCCAGTTGATTATCCCTAAGGCCCAGCTTCTCTTGTCAAATATATGTATGCAATACTGTTGCATACAATCCTGTTCACTTGAATGAAATGACAACAAAATTATGTCCAATGTATACAGTCTGCAGGGAAGCTACCTCTTCTGCCAGTATTCTGACTTTCAAGAGCCTGCTTAAAAACCCAAACACAGCAACTGACTGGAAAGATGGAGTTTATTTTTTGTATCTTCAGTAATTGCATTGCAAATGTTAAGTTTATAGCACAGCCACTGTGCTTAAAAGCTTAGTATTTTTAATGTTCTGAGTGAGATTTATATCAGTATAACTACTTTTACTCTGGCTGTGTGTACAGAAGAAGAATTTAACCTATTCTTTCCTACAAATAATTGTTCTAAAAAAAGATGCTTCAGATATGAAATAAGCAATTTAAGTAGGTGGCTGCACACGCTCAGACATCTTCTAGCTTAGCTGCAAGCAATCTTGGGTCATCATTTGACTACACCCACTGTTGACTGAGTGAATGCACTCAGATTTGAAAACATTTAATTCCAAACCAAGTCTTACCATTTTTAAATCAATCCAGAACCTACAGATTAGGTCTTTGAGTTGTTTTTGCTAACCTATACTAATGGTAGATCTATTTCAATATCAAAATGGGCTTTATGTAACAGTGTGCTCTACTATCTTTTATTTGGACTTGATCTACATAAATGAGGATTTCTAATGTATACTGTTGCAAGAGAGAATTCCAGGAGGGGCTTCTGCATTTCTACACCCAGACTTTGACTACGGCACATGATATTTGTTTTAAATAAAGAAACAATGGAGAAGAATCAACAATCCCTTTGCTTTCCTAAAGACTTAAATATTCCTTCAATGGAAAAATGTTTTACCTCAAATAATCCCAGATGTACAGGAAATATACTTTTCAGTCAAGATTTGAATATCATGAGATCTGCAATCAACAAACCCCAAAATGTTGATAAATATTTAGCCACAACAGGAACAGCTGTTCAATATTTTTATTGGAAAAATTAATCTGAAAGAAGCTGATATTTGGTGGATCCTTCCACAATTTTCAGTGGTTGTCTAGATCCAATTGAACTTTCTCAAATTCTTTATATATAGCCCTGAATGTCAGCTATTCTGTTCTATCTTTGCACTTATTTTCTTAGCAATGTTTTTGTTATTTACAGAAAACCATAGGCAACATGGTATCTGTTAATTAAGTAGTGTCTCCAGTAGAGAGATGGTCTTGAGATTAATTTGTAGTATTTCCATGTCATTTTTGTTATCACTGAGCCAGGAAATCAGTATTGGCATTACACAATCATGCACTGAACTACCTTTGAACTGTAATCCTGAGTGCAGCAAAGAACAGAAAATCCTCTGTATTTTTGCAATCTAGGTGTACAAACTTAGAGCTGGGGAGGAGGGTCCCAGCACCTTGCAAAATAGGGTACTGTATCTTCTAAAATTAATAGATTTCCTACAGATTTATGTCATTATAAATAAGTGAGTTTTTACTCAAAACACAGAAACAGAAAGTAGATGCATATGTGGAAAAGAAGTAGTACATTTTATTCTTTAATTTAGGGACATTTGATATAGAACATTTGCATTTGACTGGAATTTTTATAAAAATGCAACAGAACACCTATTACTTCCCATGGGAAATCATTCCGCAGTCTAATGGTTCTAATGCTCAGGGTGCTTTTTCTCTTAATTTTTCTTTTTCTTTATTTCATTCTATTAATTCTCATTGCACAGGTACTGTATAAAATTATTCTTATATCCCTTTGATATTAACTTCATTGAAATTAATGCTGCTATGTTTTCAGCTCTCTGGCCTACTGCATAGAAGCATCGCATTATATTCCTCTTTTGCAGTAGAATAGACAAGTACTCAGAAGTTAAAAATGCAGTTTAGGCTGCATATGCAACCCTTTGTTATCTACAGTGTGGGTACGATGAAGCACTTAATGACATGATAACATATATTTTTTGTAGATATTCAGTCAGACCAACATGGTCAATTTAAATATGTGATCAGGAAACATTTTAGCTAGAATTGAGAGTTTAAGTCTAGGAAAATCTCATTCTAATGTCCTGGGGTGTATGAGATACTCTGGTTATACACATTGTTAGGCAGAAACATATGTCAGATCCTGGATGTGAACAGCTGATTAGAGTCACTGAGATCATATCTGACTGCATGGGTGCAGGAAGAAGTTGATGCTGCTGGCAGCATTTGCGTGATAGCCTAATAATTCCACTGTTTGCCAAAGGACCTCTTTGATCTAGCTCCTCACTGTAAGAGCATTTTCACATCCAGCTTTTGTG
The DNA here is from genome assembly GCF_000687285.1 of Phaethon lepturus. NCBI lineage: Eukaryota > Metazoa > Chordata > Aves > Phaethontiformes > Phaethontidae > Phaethon > Phaethon lepturus. Next base: position 39,531 of record NW_010533684.1, read on the forward strand.
TTCTAGGAGGGCATCTGTACCAACAGTCCCTGGAGTGATCTGACCACGACTTAGCTTCTCTTCCTGTTATCACTGAGATATATTACAGCCGGAAAGGGAAAGCTGATCAGATGAGATAGTAGGAGCCTTGCCCTGTAAATAGTTGTTTGGGCATTTGGCCAGGAAGGGTCATATGGGTTCTAGTCCTCCACGGTTTCTTTTTTCTCATTTTTGTCAAAGGCCAAATACTTAAACTACCCTGGGAGCAAACTGGTCTTTAAATGCAGGGAGTGATTTCAGGCCCTCAGAACCTGGAACACTGAAAAGTGACCATGAAGCAGGTGTTTAAACCAAGGCAAGACATTTTAGCCACACTGAAACTGTCTGATAGAGTGGGATCATGCATCTTCATGTTCCACATACTGCCTGCTTTGAATTCCAGTCCAGGGACTTAATTTTTACTCCAGACAGTGTAGGACAAAGTTGGATGTCTGACTCAGCTTTGTGAGTTGTTTTTTTTTGAATATGCTGAGTGCATAACTTTTAAGCATTGCAGCACCGAGCATTATCATGCCAAAAGCATTCTGTGGAATGATTACCATGGTGTACAACACTCTAAAATTATGCTTCTAGAAGAATAGAAAAGTATTTGCATAATTTGGTTTAATGCGCGTCTCCAAGCATCTCATTTCCTGAACATGTAGGGACTCTGGTACAGGCAGAGATAGCAGACGGTTTCCCAGGTTGTAGTCTCCACTGTCCAGGTTCCTTGTACCCATTTTGTGTCCCCTCTTCCATTTTTTCCCAGTTTCCTTGTTAAATCATTTCTAGTTTGTTCCAGTATCTAATTCTCTGTTCTCCTTTGCCCTGCTTTTTCCTTGCTTTTATTTTACCATTTCCTATTATAAGCCTGTGAACCAGTCTACTTGCTCAGTCAGTCCCACAGTCCTTTAACAGGCCTAGCACTCTAATCCTGACCCTGTATTACTCCTAGTTTTGCACTCCCATAACCATCTAGCTTCAAATAGCAGTCCACTCTTCATCTTCCAGAATCTGTTCTAATCTGCTATAGCTAATTCTCTTTCTTTCCCATGTCTTTGATTGACTCTTCTACACTGGGAGCACATGGCTTCTTTCTTTGTGTTGCCAAGAGGGGGCAAAACCTGATCTTGTGCTCAGGAGGAAAACACGTACCAGAACAGCGAATTGGCATGTCCTGCAACTAGTTATAAGATGTCTGCATTCACGGTTTCATCCCTGGTGGAAGTGTGTCCAATGTAGAGGAAGTTTTAAGGGGATTTATTCTCAAAATCAAAACAATGTCAAGCTAATACATGTAAACAGTAAGATTTTCAGTGGTTTTCAAGGTTAGAAGTCTCCAAAATGCCATTCAATGGCCTAATAATAAGACCTTGCTTTGTGTCCTCTTACTTTTCTTCCAGCTTTTGCAACTGCTGGATTATGGACGTCCTATACTAAGAATGCCCTGTTTTCTGATGGTTGGCTATAATTCATAAGAGTAATTCAGCTCATTTTATTCAAACATTCAATGACTCTTCCACTCTTCTGGATGTACATTCACGCATTACAAAAATGCAGGTGTTCACTCATGTCATATGCAATACATGAACAACATTTGATCATGAGATCTGATATGTGACCCTCCTCCCTCCTGTCTCCCTGATGTTACAAAATACATTGTGGTCACGCAACAAAAAAATCCTGTACTTTTGTTTGAGTGACATAATGCGGGAGAGAAAGGATGTGGCATATGAAGCATCTTGAGTCTTGGAAGTCTTGGAATCTTCCAGAATCTATTCCAGATTATTTTCCAGAATTTGGCTCCCCTCCACTTCCAAAAGGCTGGGCATGGCTGCTATACCTACAACTGATGATTCCCATGGGAATGATTCCCCTCATCTTGTAATTAGAAAGGGCTGATATCTTCTGACCTGTGAAATTAGGTCCAAATGACTGGAATTTCTCTAAGTTATAAATACATGAATCCAAAGACTTACACCAAGAAGGTAGCTTTAGTAGTTGCATAGATGCTAACTACAATCTTGTTTTTTGGGCTTTCCTTAAAAATGAATCCCTTTAAAAACACAACATAAACAGCAAATGGAGCCCATTATTTTCTTGTTAAGGATATGACTACTATAAATACGTATACAAAATTTGTGATTTTCTATTGCCAAGCATAATGCATGGCCTTGTTTAACTGTTTATTGAAAAATTCCACTGGAATATATGTGTGTATGTTTGAATACTTGAGAAGACATCTCTGAGTAATGCAAGATTGATACTTCTAGTGAATTCTCTTTCCATTTTGATTCCATGAGCATTGGCAATGGTCTGGAGGGGAACTTCTGACCAGGGAAATGGTTTGCTTCTCTGTTGTCCACAGTTGTTTGACAGTCCCTTGAGAACATTGTATGGACTTGAAGAGATGAATCCACTGCCTAGTCTGCTTTGAGATTCTCAGGTCTGGTCAGGGATTTGTATATCACAAATGATGATGGTCTTCCACTTTTCTTCTTCATTGTTTCCTAGACATGCAGTGTTGCAAAAGTGAATATTTTTGCTCCAAACCGAACAATCTGGTCTGCAGGTAGCTCGGATATACTACTCCTGTGGTCAATACTATATTCCAGAATTAAGGGTTTACTCTTGCTCACCAGAAAATGCTTCTTGCACTACATATAATACATGTAATATTCTTGTTCAAACCTCCTTCCTTCCTTCCTTCCTTCCTTCCTTCCTTCCTTCCTTCCTTCCTTCCTTCCTTCCTTCCTTCCTTCCTTCCTTCCTTCCTTCCTTCCTTCCTTCCTTCCTTCCTTCCTTCCTTCCTTCCTTCCTTCCTTCCTTCCTTCCTTCCTTCCTTCCTTCCTTCCTTCCTTCCTTCCTTCCTTCCTTCCTTCCTTCCTTCCTTCCTTCCTTCCTTCCTTCCTTCCTTCCTTCCTTCCTTCCTTCCTTCCTTCCTTCCTTCCTTCCTTCCTTCCTTCCTTCCTTCCTTCCTTCCTTCCTTCCTTCCTTCCTTCCTCTTCCTCCTTCCTTCCTTCTCTATTTCTTTAAATCTCACTGAGCACATCCATCCCGATTATTATTTCAAATTTTCTTATATTTTAGATAAGGCTGATTCAGACTCCTGAGCAAACAGCCATGAAAAGCCTCTGTAAATAATCCATACATATACAATACAATATACAATTTACAGAATCTGTTTCGTTCTTCCCCAAACAACACAGCTCCAAAGGGCAGTATACTACCATGGAGGTGCCTCTAGCACTGTCTGTAGAAGTGGTAAGTGGGCCATCACAGCACCCCTGTGCTGTGGAACTCCAGCAGTTCCAGCCTTAGCATTTCCCTATCACATTCATACTGACTTTTCTTCTTGTGGTACCAACTTAAATGAAAGTAGCAGCACACAGTTGTGCATGGGCAGGCTGAATTAATCTCTCCATTAAAATCAAGGGAATTATTCCTCAGGAGGTGAAAAAGAAGCAGAATTACAGGCACTAGAGGGCTCTAGAGCTCTGTAGATATGACGTATGTTACATGAACGTTTAGTGGAAAACATAATTACCTTCATAAGTGAAACACAACTAGCTTAGGTAGTAGGCAGAGGTAGGAAATTTTCTCTGGACTTCAGAGGAAACCGTCCAATCCTTGCCGGAAAACAGGGATTACTTCATGGTAAGCAGCTCCAATTTTTAGCCTTCTTAAAGCTATTCCAGCTCTTAAACAAATAAAAATTCAATTGTGTTGGAAAATCTGGAAAGTGAAAAAAAAAAAAATCACTCAAAAAGCTAGAAATAACCTTACACACAAACTAATGACTCACTTTTTCTTGCCAATCAACTCCTTAAATGAGATTTTATCACTGAAAACAGTTTACCTAAAGATAATAAAAAAATAAGAACCTTATTGAAAAGTTCACCCCCCTACACCCTTACAATTGGTTATTTATTTTCTTCCACTTGTATTATAAATTCCAATGGGAACACAGATCCCTTTTTGATTTCAGGCAGGAAATATCATTCTGTCAATATGCTTGTCTAACATACACTAAGTCATTTTTTTCCAAATAGGTGACATTTTAACATCGCATTTCATTTACACAAAGACTACAATATTAAGAAAACTTAATGTAATCATTTTTCTTGTATGAGTAAGAATGCAGATACCAGTCTGGAATGAATTTTTCCAGCAGTGTTAATGGTAATAATGGTTAGCTTGTAACTGCTGATGCTTAAGTTTTGGCCTTCTCCACTTGTGGTTGTTCAACCTCTTGAGTAGCTGTGAGTAGCTTTGTTTTGCTACTTGATATTTTAAGTTTAGTGAGTACTCAGTCCAGCAAAGCTCATAAGTAAAACCTAAAGCAGTAAAAAGATCCAGCAAACCATTTACTTATACACATGTTGTGCCCTTTTTTGGCAGAGGGCCTATGTCCTTGTTGGGTATCTTGTTCATCGGCTTCATTGGTTGGTCCCAGCCTGTGAGAACTGTGTATTCAAGAAAAAAGACAAATACATAGGGTTTTCCTAAGCAAAAGCTAGACACAAAGAAGACATGCTATGGTAGTCTATATCAGGATGCAGAATCGTGCCTTACTGTTTATGGTCAATACAATCACTTGTTATCTTCCTTATCAGACTATGCCACAGTCACCATTTCCCAGGCATTAAAAAGGCATTGTTAGAACAGGGCATTATGATTCTATGATTATGAAAACATATGACATATGGTATATCTGAGAGACAAATGATACAAGAAATACAGTTTATATGCATCGTAGCTAAAGACTGGCATAACCTTTTGGTATGTAAAGGGAACAGTTTCTGTGCTGTGCTTTTGGGAGTTATTGTCCATGTGGGTGTCCATGTGTTGCTTATGTGACACATATGCTCATTTGGTCCTTTTTTATTTGTAGTGTCTTAATGACCAAACTGCAAACTCGGCGACTTCAAGTCATGTTTCCATTATGGAATATGCCTAGTGTCAGCAGTGTACTTTCTTTGGGAAAAAGCCACTACTTTTTTAGTCCTACTTTCTAAATTTCCAGATAGAGATGGAAGTAAACTCAAAGTTAAGAATCCTACATTTAAGTATCTTCATATAAGTGTCTTCGTGTGTTTTATACCTAAATAAGTAGAAAATAAATAGTTTTATACCTAAATAGGTATATCCTATTTAAGGCACTGTGTCTCTAAACTGCCACTGTAATCAGTGGAGATTTAGCCAACATCACAGAAGAGCCTGAAGGTTCTTTCAGCTGACATTAAGTCAGGTATCAGCATCCTGACAGCTGAATAGTGCTGTACACTCCATTGGCAAGGAGCTCAAGTCAGCAGCCCTCAGCCCCAAAGGAGAGCCCCAAATGAGAACCCATCATGTTCCCAGCTCAGGGGTCTGGACTCCAGCCTGTAACGGGTGAGCAGGCTGGCTTGCTGCCAAGCCACTGCTCTACAGTCAACTTCCCTTCCAGAAATCTTTGAGTGTTAAATTAGTTGTTATTTCAAGAGGAATGGAAGGAGAATTTCATACCATTTTTTTAACGTATATTTCAGGGCTACCAGCAGTGGCCAGGAAAGACTTTTTCCACCTTTCTGATGTTCGATATGGTTTGCAGGTTTTATGTTTTCCACATTTTTCTGGAGCACAAGGTGTTGCAACATGGACAAGAAGTGCTTACGGTCTTATTGGCATTTGAGAAACTCCCAGAGGTCTGACTGGTACGTGTCATTTAGGGCTAAACTGATCTCTAGATTTTGATTTAAGAATGTTTGCAAGCTCAGGTTTACACAAAACTATTGGATTTTGCCTCTCACTATCTGTGGGCCAGAGTGCACTCAATGGAATTGCTTGTCCAGTTTCACTTAGCAGATTTTTCTGCTACTGCAGTTACTTGAGGCACCAGGACAATAAGGCTATGACAGCAGCATATTTACAATGTCTTAACTGTTGGAATAGCTTCTGCATGGATCATAGCATGTGTTACCTAAATATGCTGCAATTAAAATACACTGCAATTTGAATAAAAAAAAATCAAGTATTTAAAATTATTGTTTGCTTTTGAAACTTTTGGGTCGTAAGTACTTTCTATTTTCTATTTTATTCACTCTCTTCCCACTCAAAGTAGTAAAATCTTGGAAGATTTACCTTTGGATACAAGATTTTAAGTACTGGGATAGTGTTTTTGTTACAGAATCATTTCTGTTATGGTAATAAATGTTTTTTATGAAATCCCAGCATCATATGCACAATATTGTCATACCCAGATGCATGGTGAAGAAGCAGCTGTTGGAGACTTCTTTTGCATAGAAAGGTTTTGTGATGAAAGAAACCTACTTATTGCAGCTTTAGATTTCAAGTATGTATTTAAACCGAAAAGATAGGTAAGGAAACCAATACAAACAAAATGATCTACCTAAAGAAGAAAGCTTTGTTTTTCTCCAGGATTTGTCATTGTAGTCAGACCATGGCCAGTTTATACATCACACTACCTTCAAGAGCAGTTAGCTTAAAAATATTTTATTTGTTAAGAAATCTTCATGCTGTACTACATGATGCACATAAGCATTAATTTTGTGAACTGTAACATTATTTAAATGCATTATAAAAAGATCAACTGCCTCCTTTTGTTCTGTCTTGACTGGTAATTTTGTACTATCTGCTGAAATGGCAGCATTGGTGGCTGATTACAATGCTGATGTCAAAGAAAGAGATGTCAAAGAGATACAGCATCCTATTAAAAATGCTACCTTCATTACATATCTGTTTGGTCATGTATATTGCAAATTCTTTCTGGGTATTAAATAAAAGTGCATGACATTGTCCATAAGCAGTGCTTTTTTCATTTAGTGAATTTTTTCCCAGTCATTTCTTCTCATACACAATGACTGAAATATTTCAATACTACTACTACTAACCATTGATTCACAAAAACATTGTTATTCCAATCTCTCAACGGTGAGTGAATTATCTTGAGCTTGAGCTGGAAGCAACTACATTGGTATATTGCTATTGTTCTCTTACCTCTCTTCTTAGAACGTTACCATTGAAATGACCTCAGAATTTCAAAGGTCACATATTTCATTTAACACATTATCAACCTTGAACATTTTAAAACAATAAAAATGTTGCAAAATGTTGCTCCCTTATCTAGTATGACTCCATTGTACCCAGTAATTCTGTGCTGATTATGGAAGTTTAACTAAGCTCACCTCTCCTCCAGTGGTGAACAGCATGAACAGCATCTCAACAAAATAAAATCATTGAAACAGTCACAGATAATAGAAAGGTCTTTTGGCAGAAAGAAAGAAATATTTCTTAAATATTTTTTCTGTGCTTAATATGTTAGATCATTCCTATATTTTGAAGCAGTGATTTTAAAAAGAATAGTTCTAACTATGATCATACATCCTCTGGAGTTGCTTTATCCTACATGTTGTGGAAGTGCTCAGAGATGGTCAATCTACACACCTGAGAGTTTAAAATATTTAAGCAAGTGCATTAAGGAATAAACAGACACTTAGAGATGAGAAGGCAGATCATTTGCACATGGTGCTGCAGCAGAGCTAAAACCTGTGTCCTGACTTGTTTTTCTAATGAACTGTGCTGTCTAACTGGTCTCATAATTAGGTGCTTAAAGAAAAATAACACTTTGCTTAGGTATGCTGAATGCCACATCATAGGTAATTAATGTCTGATATTTTCCTCATGGTGATGCTTTCAGTCATTTCCATGGCACATCAGTGCCCACAAAACAAACAAACAAAAAGAAAAAAACAAACAACTACAAGCCCCACCATCACATCTAATACGATTTTATCTGCAATTTCATCAGAAATGGCCAATAGTGGGAAAACGCAGGTAATTTTTTAACCTTGGCATTCTGAATTATTTTTCTTATTTGGAGATGAGGCAGAATTGTGAGGCAACACATGGAAAACAATCATTTCTCCATTCATGGACGCACACAACTCTATTGCCATAAGTGTCAATGAATGTTATTGATACAAGCAACTTGTTGGAGCTGAAAAAAATATAGAAGAGCTAGCAATACCCATGCAAATAAAGAAATGAGAGGTAGGAAATGCATCCTGTCCAGTCATTCATATGCAGAGGTATTTTAGATAATAAGTAATAATTGCATTGTTTTATGTTTGCTCAGGACAAAGGTAAATGCAGTTTCTGTAGGTCTAGATTTTTAAAGTGATATTGATCCATCTCTGAAATATACATAATTCCTATTTGTGTAAATTTTGTTAATTACCAATTTCAGTAAGAATGGAATTTCTACTTGGCTCCATTGAAACCAATGGTAAAAACCACACTGAGAGCATTGAGGCTGGCTTTTCTATCAACATTATTTTGACCAAAGTAAGTATGTCATCTTTTGTAACTGAAAAGAAAGAGCATATGCAGTTTTGTCAAATGTGTTCCCATTTACGTTTTGAAATACTGGCTGCTGAAAGCTGTGCTGAGGTCTAAACAGAAACGTTTATCCTCCCTTCCCCTCTATGCACACACACAATTTCCTACACCTCCTATTTACCACCCAGAGAGAAGGATCACATTTCCACTCCTCCCCTGCTCAGAGAGTATTTCAGAAGCTTTTTGAAAAACTTTTGACCTCACACATACGTACTATTACCGCAGAAAGCTCCTTTAGTTTTCCTCTGATACCTACTTCTGGATAATCTCATACAGAACTATAATTAGGATAAATAAAGAATGCTGTCTTTAGAGAGCTATTATTTCCTTCAGATATTCTTGTGAATGATAATTAACAAAAGGTTTAAGAGAAGTGCTGCTCTCCCTCCATGCTTTATAGGAGCTCTGACCTTCAGTGCTATATCTGAAGCACCTTGCCTCTCCACAGTAGCCAGGCTGTTTTGGACAATGCAAGCACTCTCTGAATGCATTGTACTGTGAGACTAGTCAGTTTTGTAAGTATGTGTGTGTTTTGGGGGTACTCATGAGTACTGGCTATTCCAGGAGGTCATCTGGAGGAGGCAGTTGATGGAAGGACCTCCAGCACTGCAAATACCTGATATTGTTGGAAATTCCCCTTATATTCAGGGTAAAAGGCATCCATAAGCCCAGGCAGACCATTGGTCTTGAGAGGTTGATGCATACCAGTTTCTGCAGCAACAGCACACAAGAGAGTAATGCAGCTAGAAACACAATCTAGTTGTGTCCAACTGCCTAGACCTAGTTGTTTTAGAAACTGTTTAAAATGTTGTACATAAGCACTGACCTAATAGGTTGAGAATTTTTTTTTTATGAGCTGGATGCCATATTGTACAGCAGTACAACAGAAACACCCAAGCTAGTTGCTTCCAGTTTATGACCTAATCTCTCTTTATGCATATGAATATTTTCTCTTGTCTCCCATATGCTCTACAGAAATACCCCAGATTCCTTTTCCTTCTGAGCTTATGCCTTTTGGATTTTTTGTCTATTTTTGAGAAGAAATGTATTCAACTTAATGGTAATTTTCCTTTGTATTCTTCAAAATGAGAAATTTCTTATCCAACAAGACCTGAAGAATAATTCCTTCTAAAAAGGATATGGCCAATCATTTTTCTTCTTCAATATGGCTGTAGCTTCCTATTCTCAGCAGGTCCAAGGCTTCAGGCTGCCCTCAGAGAAGATGGTGACCCCTGTTTCAATATGGTCACCTCACTTCTTATCCTCGGTGCTCTCCCTGGAGCGAGCCTGACAGCCTTGATCTAGGTGGAATTTCCACTAAGCTTCTCAAAGCCCGTATACCTCCAGGATGCTGAACGACAACACACTCATCTGCCTACACAGAGAACTGAGGCATTACAGCGTTGGACAACTCTGATTGATTGAATAGACCCCGAGGGCAGGACCCTATTACCAAGCCAATGCTCAGAACTGATTAACCCCTTAGCCAGTGTCAAATACTGTACATTGCTGGAAGAAGACTATAAATCATAGGATAACTGTAGGGTCAGGCCTACTGTGGCCCTCTTACATGTCTTGCCTAAAGCCTACTGTTGATCTTTCTCAACAGAGTATGTTAGTGCTTTTCTGGCAGAAGGAAAACAGTACAGAAGGTTCCCATCTAGATTTTTATTAATCAGAACATTTTGTAGCTTGTCCACTTTTTCTCTTGTATCTCCTGATCACAGAGGGGAATACATTACATGTGAGACAGGGTGTATTTATGTTTTGGGACAGTCGTAGGAGAGGTTTTTAAACGGTACCAATACTCTTGTACCTTTGAAAAGTTGTTGTCTGCACCCCGGCAGTGATAGCCATTTAACTTAACTTCATTTCAGGATTACCCTGTGAATTCTTAATCCCCACGTTTCTTTCTCTGAGTCTGGTCACTTTTGAGAAAGGCAGCTATGTTACTTAGTGTCTTACAAATGAATCCAACAATGGACTTAGGTATTTTAAAAACTAAGTGCAATGCCAGCCGTGCCCACACACCCTCTCAGAGAGCGGAGCCCAGGGTTGTGTAGGCACTTGTGCACCTCGTGTAGGCTGTTGGTGATGTTCCTCAGAACGGGAATCAAAAAGCTGACACATTTAGCAAGGAGACACCTGAAGATAGCAACAGCTGACAGTAGAAAATGAAAAATATCCTGTGAAAAGAGTACATTTTTACCTGTCCTCAAGGGTTAGGGGCCTTGCTTAGATCAACTTGGAATGCATGGACTGTTATCCTCTCCTGAAAACATGTGTTCAAAGCGTCTTTCAGAGAAAGAGCAGGATCTGCAAAAAGGAGCAGAGGAGGTCCCTGTGACTGTGCTGCTGCTAGTGTTGGTGGCAGTTCTCTTTTCTAGAGAGAATGGCTAAGGCAGCACCCTGGTAGCTGGGAGCAGGTGGGACTCCTGATGCCACATCCACAGCTATATTTGCCATAATGTATCGATAATATAGATGAGGAATGAACTCAAGCAAGAGCCAGGATCCGTGTTGTCTCTTGCTCTGAAGGTGTGCCATGTTTCTGCTTGTTTTCACTCTCTGGCCCAGTGAATCTTGAATTCTCTGTTTTCCATGATAGGGCGGCTGTGCAAAGCACTGGGTAACGCACTCTCTCCTGAACAGAGCAGAATATAGCTTAGAATAGAGAACTGCTTAGGGCATCCTCTTGGGAGGCAGAAGGTGTAATTAGAATATCCTCAGTCAGAGGAGAGGGCTGATTCCAAGTCATCCACTTCCTGGATGAATGCTTAAAGACAAGTGCCTGCATTATCACCTCCTTAAGAAGGAAAATGAAAATGGCCCCTCATCTAACTGCACCTATCTTTATCAAGAGAGACATAAAGGGCAAATTTTTCAAAAATGGGTTAGGTCTAGGCCCTCAAAGACATTTAGGCATTTGATTTTCTTTGATTGTAGGGGGAATTATCTTCCAAAGTGCCTTTGAGGATCTGGACCTCAGAGATTTAAGATACTCAATGTCATTTATCAAATGTGGAATCAGTAGGAGTTGGGCATCTAACGAGAACCCCACAGTCTATATGTTTCTAAATTATGTATGTGCTTTGAAAATGCTAGTCCTTTATCATGCAGGAAATCAGAATGGATGACTGATGATCCTTTCTCATCTTAACATGCCTTGTAAAGCTGGCTAAGATCATGTGAGCACTATGATGGACACATCACAGTCATATATATGTCATGTATCTAGAGCTATTTTATGTCTATATACACTTCAGATGGACAGTCACTTTCCTTCTAATATGGCATGTCTTATGATAGGATGCTTTTTAATTATCTAAATTGTTTTAGATTTCCTGATGCTTAGATTTTTCAACTATATATATATTTCATTTTAAAAAGAAAATACTGTGTATTTTTACATTGATTGTTTTCTAAAAGTGCAGTATTTCAGTATTGATTTATTTTAGCAGAACCAATTCTGTGAATAATGTCTATATAGTCTATTGAAAAAAAAAAAAAGGTTTGTGCTGTTTACCTTGAGTTTTAATTTCTTAAGGCTGATCCATAAGTTCCTGTTCCTGTTTTTAGTTGTTTTTTTTTTTTTTTTTTAACAGTAGTAATAGAAAAAACCCTTCCAGCCTTTTGACAATGTAGCTTTTAAAATAATCTCCAACTTTTAAGGGCTTTATGTTAAACATTTGACTCCTCTCTTACTTTTGCAGTTTAGGCAGAAAGCTACTGACTGTAATTACGTGACGAGTATTTCCAGAGAGTTGGGTTTTTTTTTTTTTGCTCTGTTAGATTGTTTTCTAGCTAAAATGCTCTTAGAATTTCACAGTAACTTGGGATTTTTTTGAGATCTTTTGCTCCAAACATTGTCAATGTAACACTGATAACCTTCACCACCTGCTCAATGTTAGCTTATCTTTCAATGATAATTAAAGAGAATTCAGCATCTTAGAAACTCACACAGACTCCACATCTGATACCAAAAGCAAGATTATATCTTCGCTATTCTACTCATATTTTACCCTTCTTATTCTTTTTTTTTTTTTTAAGATTGTTTCCCTTTCTTTAGAGATAAGGTGGTTTGCCACCTTGAGGGCAAGACTAGGTAAGATCCCTATAGTTATCATGTGATTCACCTTCCTGGTCTTTGGTCGCTTTCAGACATAACAAGCAGTATAGACTGCCTTTATCTTGTTTCTTATCTTCAGCCGTTCTGAGATGAATCTTCATCATGCAATCACTCTGTTCTTAAATTTCTGTAATGCTTCCACTGCTTTATAGGAAATCTACCTTAAAACTTCACATATAGCCTGGCATGTAATTTTAAAATAAAATAGAGGATGAAGTGATTATGAAATAGAAAATGATGAGTAAGAAGAGAATTATGATATTTAAATATCACCAAGGGTATAAAAGGAGCACAAAACCCAAGAGCTGGGAATACAGAAGTAACAGAATTTATCTATAGGTTTTAGGCAGATAATAGATACTATATAGATAATTAGACATTATCTATAGTGTTATCTGTTAGTACTAATGGGACTAACTGATACCTAGAAGGGTGGTTCTTGTACAGGGAATATTGTAACATTTAAGTTTGTAACTAAAAGTTGAAAAGGAAAGCAGAAATTTGAAATTAGCATAGGTTAGTGATCTACAATTGCATAATGGAAAACATTGTTGTGAAATTTATTGGATTTGGGGAAAAATGAAGAAAAGCACAGACATTGGGTACAGATTTCTGAGAATGATGGAGAAAGAAGGAAAAACTCTTTGACAACTATAGCTCACAAAGTATTTGATTTTAAACATATTTGGAAGCGATGAGGATAACAATCACTTTGCTAATAAAAACAGATAAACTAAATAAAGGAGAATTCCTTCTAAATCTTTTTTTATGTCTTTATAAGTGTAGGAAAAAAAGAATGTAAGAGTAGTAACAATTTTGAGTAATTCTCTTTTCAATTCCAATTAGTAAACCAGTGGATTCCTAAGACCTAGAGGGTAGTACAGTTCAGGAATCACTTGATGGGAGAAATTAAGAAATCTATGTCCACATGCTTAAATCTTTAACTAGCATTTGCTGCCCTCTAATTCCTTCTTCCTCAGTAAGAATCTTCTGTGACTAAAACGTAAGTACACAAACAGGTCTGTTGTTATTTTCATCTAGTGAAGGATAAAGGAAAGAGTTGTTCAACCACAACCTGCAGGACAATATGCTGGGAGTTGATGTGCATTAGGATGCCCTGCCATCTTTCAGAGCAGGTCATTTAAAGTATACTTTAACTAAGCATCATCATAATTTATATTTATATTTATGAAAGAAGAAATGTCCAACTTGTCATTTTTCAAAGGATTTGTCAATGGTATGATTTTTTTTTCCCCAGAATACAAAATTGAATTGAAAAAGAAGAATAAACCCAAATATATGAGGAATACATAGGAAAAAACAAAGTTTGTGGAAGGAAAATAAAGGCAATAAAAATTAATCTCTGTTGGTTCTTGTATGCTGAAGTAGTTAAGGAAATGACAAAAAGGTTTTTGGTTTTGGTTTTTTTTTTTAGGAAGAAAAAAACTTGGAAAGAAAATATGTAATTTAGAAAAAGAAGGAAAAGATTACTTTAGTAATGGTTAAAAATTACTGGAATTGTTGTCCTTTGAAAGATATTAAGCAAAAAGCAGACAAAATAAAGCCTATATAACTAGCAAATGATGAAATTTTCAAATATACATTGATGGAGACCAGACAAAAGGATACTTGGAAAAGTTGAATATTTACAAATTATTCAGGCCAATTGGTAGGAAGGCAATTAGGAAATTAATTTGCTTTGCCACAAGCACCTATTTTGGTGAGACATGGAAATCTGGGTAACTACCAAAACACTGTAGAGAAAACAAAACTTCAAAATGAAAAAAACCCCAGTGATTTTGGCAATTGTTTTCTGAAGATTCTCTCTGTATCTCAGAACAATATTGGAAAAATATTGAGAGAAAAAAGCTCACTGGTAATTAGGTTGCTCAGACATCCCAGAGGGCAGGTCCTCTTTTACTCCTCAAGTCAACTTCATTCAAGTTATGGGAGCAGGCAGACACAAGTGAAACTAATAAAATAATTTTCTGCTGCTTCTCATTTTCTCTCACTTAGAAAAGCTGCCTCAGACTTTGTGAATAGTTTATCATTGCTCTGCTACTGAAGCGGTACTTTCCTCACTGGAAGCAGAGTAGAGGTGTAACCTGATCCTCAGGAACCTGAAGAACGAGAGCAGCAAGGAGGTTTTGAAGATGACATCTTGATAGACAAAGATGATAACTTTTCGCTGCATGTAAAATGAATGGCTGAAAGAAAAGCAGTTCAGAAGCCTGAATTCTAGTTAAACCTCTGACACAACGTCTCATGAAATGTTGTTCTCCAAATTAATCCACAGTCTGAAATGTGACTGCAGAATCATAAAGCAATAAAAAATATAAACTGCCATAGACTGAAAAGGGGGGAGCTTAGTGAAAGACAACAGGAACTGACTTTAAGTTTGACTTCATTTAACATCCTTCATATAGATTTTGAAGCAGGTAATAGGCCTATTCATGCAATTCATTGATGGCACTGAATTTGAAAGTATTACAATCACTACTGAAAAAAAAAGAAATAATGTAAGTGGAGCTAGAGGGGTTAAAAAATGGACAGAGAAGAAGTAAATGAAATTCAATGTGGAAAAAAAAAGAACATTTATCTGTCTGGGGAAAATATAATTCAAAACTCAAATTTCTGTGGAGACAGTGAAACCTGGAAAGCAATAACTCTGCAAAAGGGATCATGAATGATAGTAGAGAGAAAAATAGGCATGAATTTGCAGTGCAGTGTGACAGCAGTAAGGTTCAATGCAACACTGGGCAGAATCTGCAGAAGTGTCACATCACAAACCAAAAAAGAGATAATAACCCTTCTGTTTACAGTGCTAGTATAGCTTCCTCTCAGATACCGAGGACAACTCGTTACTGGTGACCAATTAGAGGCAGTTTAGAAAAACGCAGCAGAAGCAGCTGTGGGCATATATAGATTTCTGCAAATGCTGGCTAGATAGATACATACATATACATGAAATAACATATATCATAATACATATGAATATTATATAAAACGTTGTATATAAATTATATTAAAATACATTTAATAGATTATGTATTAAACCACATTATGGTGTCACATGGCCACTTACCTTTCTCTTCACGCCCATTGTTTGCAGGATTGGCTTGTGGAACTATGCAGCCATTGCCACCTGGCACAACAGACACAGACAATGAGGGCGGTTTCAGGAATGTCTTGAACGTCAAGCATTCCCAATTTCTGCCATAGCAGGCAGGCTTCACACCATTCATAGGCGAGAAAGGGAGAGCCCACTGCCAAGTATCGCTTGGTGCAAGAGGATATGATGCACAGGTGAGAAAGTGCGCTCTTCATAAAGAAACCAGCAGCTATTCTATGAAATGAATATGAATGAAATGAAAAACATTAATAAATGCTGAATAGATCATTTATTTTAAGATTCAAAACACTGAGGGTAATTTAAAAACTGTATAAAGTAGGAAGGAACTAATTTTAAAATAATTTGAAACACATGTATATGTGTGTGATAAATAATTGGTTTGTGTGAAATACGGAAAATATGTGCAATTGTAAGGAAATAACACTCATAACTCATGAGATTTCAACTGGCCAAAACGGTATTACAAGGCCAACAAAACCACTCACAAGGGGAAAGTGCAAAATTCCAGTAATAGTTAAATGAACTATTTTATTAATCTATGATTCAAAAACCCCTCCACTAAATATGGCAAACTACATCCAGGTAGCAGAAAAACTGTATGTACTATGGAAAAAGAAAACTATCCACCCTTTAGGTTAATTTTTTCTAAGCTTTTTCGCCCTCAAAAGAAAGACAGACAGAGAGAGAAAGAAGGAAAGAAAAGAAATGGTTTTAAAGAAAATAGAATAGTTTTCATAGCAGACATTATATGATTTGTAAACAAGTGCCCAAAGCAAGAAAAGCAATAGATTTGTTCATACTAGTACCCATTAGAAGATTTTAGAATTCTCTCAATAACGAGTGACCCAGAATTTGTGAATCTAATATTACTGTTGGCATATCAAAATAACCCTTTATTTTTCATTCAATATGTATCTGAATTATACAAATTACTTTTGATGTAGTTTTTCCATTTCTTTAAAAAAACAAACACACATGGAGTAGTCTTTAGGCTGTCATTCAGGATGTATTCATTCCATAACTACCATCATGAATGTCTATAATCTGTATTTGTAGGCAAAGCTTAGGTTTCCGAATGCAAGCTGCAGTTCTTAGCTCCCTATCCCTACCCTGCAGAACCATCCGTGCACTGCAGAAAAATAACATTCTCAGAGAAGCTGATTTTATTTATCTGAATATATATGTCTGTGTGTACATATATATTATTCACTACTTAAGGTTTAATATTGGAGACTGAGTGCTCTGGAGAGAGGGTTTACCCTCAGTGTTGGCAGACAGCTCCATTTTAACTCTCCACATTGAAATGGACAACCAAGAAAGCTTACAGAAACCATCTTATCACATCCAGATTTTTGCCAGTTACTGTCTTAGCCAAAAATACACCAGTTCAACATCTGCTTCTTTCCAAAATCATCTCAGCAAATCAGAGATGCAAGCAGTGTTTCCCCGTACTGATGGCATTTCCAGAAGTACTGCTCTACCGAAAAATGACACAGAAAATAATTAAAACCTCAATAAGTAAAAGAGTGGCTGAGAAAATAACTGTCCTCCTAGGTGAATGATCAGGTCAATGTTCTCAAGAAAATCCTTTTGTGTTTTACTTTGTGCCAATCTCACGTTACTGTAATTCCACTAAAGACAAGTATTATGGATAAATTTGGGAAAATGCATGAAAATCCCCTTTTTTGATAACATCAAGAATATTTTAGAGTAGTTTTTTATTTTTAATCTGGGAAGAAGGATAAACCTGTATTGTTGACTTAAGTGTAGCAATTTGCAATACTTTTTATATTACAGGGTACCTGCACTAGGACAATGTTTTATTTTGGACAGAAAATTCACATTCAAGTATAGTGGTTTTGGTGTGGGATAAGCATTCATACATTTTAAATAGAACTGGAGAAAAGAATGGCTTCCTTTAATTAGGTAGCTTGATCAATGTATGCATTAAAGACACATTTCCTAATGTATTATGAATTCAGATGGGTGAGAGAAAAGCAGGCTTTAACAGCTTTTAAAAATAGCCCAGAATCCTCAGTAATTTCCCCCTACTCAACCTCCTCTGCATGCCAGTGTTAGCATAATCTAAAATACTTTTTCAGCTTTCTGCTACTAAAAGTAGACCTTAGAAGAGATGTTTTATTAAAAAAAATATTTTCTAGCTCCAGTTGCATACAAAATTCTAGCGAAAAAGTGTCTAAGCAATGTTTTTATTTGTGTTGTCTTCTGCAGCCAACTCTTTCACTCAGGTTTTGTGCAAAGATTGATTGATTCCAACAGTGTAGATGTAAAGAAAGGATTATTACTCAATATCAGGGAAGACTGAAATTATTAAAGCAGAGCAGCTGCTAACCTGCAGGTCCCTGGATCTTCTGGAGTATGATATGATGATTGATAACCTGACCTACACTTCTTGGATCACTTGGCAGGTAGAAATACAGCATCTGCTCTATTGTTAATGCAATAAATTAAACCATTTTCAAACATTATTTCAATAAATTACGCCCATAGATCTGTAGTAGTTTGCATAAACTATGTAAATAAGTGCTGTGACTTACGTGTTGCTTCTTGGGCATAAATTCAGTCTACTTTTAAAAGGCAGAAGTTGGGTATGGATATTTAAGGCGGCTTGTGCAATCATATTAATCTTTCTACTTCATATTTCACATTTTTATGAGAACTTTATTACTAAATAATATATCTCCATGTTCCCTTTTGTAGCTGTGCTGTCCATTACTTGCCTAAACTACTTGCTGTCATTAGTTATAGCAGTTTTATGCTTCATATACTACACAGCTCCTGATGGCTGTCTCCCTAATAAATTCTTCATCACCTTCAACATGACCATCTGCATTGCAGCTTCATTAATATCCTTTCATTCCAATTTCCAGGTGGGCAATGTCTTGCTTAGTTAAAGCTTTTTGTAAATTATTAATTATTGCAACCAAGAAACCTCCTCCCTGGGCTCTCACTGGTATCATGAAATAGTGATTTCATGGATATTACAGAAGTGCCGCTCATTGCTGCCTTTATCTGTTAGGTTAATGAGGATCATTCTGCTTGAACACAATGGATCAAAATCTGGCCTTTGGTGCACACAGATACTTCCCATTGATTTCACTGAGCTCATTGCACCTGGAGCTTCAGGCTTAGCAGCCTATTAAAGTAGCAGGGAGAGTGCAAAGCAGAGACGGAAAAGTTTGCCCTGGTAAAGCAGGTGAAGCAGAAACAGAAAAAGTCTGAGACTTGAAAGAATCTGGACCAGTACAATCAAAAAGTGAAAAAACCTTAGGCCACTGGGTAGGAGATCCTGGGTGATCTCTATTTCCTGACTGCACAGAAGGTTAAATACAGCTCTTCAGCAGGCGGGCCCTATTTATTTGATTCCTTAGGGAGACTTTTTGTTGACTACAATATTGAATCAATTCAAATATGAGCACCAAACCCCACAACACATATTTCATAGCAAACAGCGAATGCCTATCATCACATTTTTTAGCTTAAAGCTTTCGAGCATTCCTGTTACGGTATTCTGCAGCTACTTGAGTGAAACTGTTCTACTGACTAAGTCAAGACAGCATAACTTCTTCTCATCTGTCACTTTGGAGTCAGTTTGGTGGGCTCCACCAACAAGGACATGCATTTGGGCAGACTGTGAAGTTAAGCTGAATGTGACCTAGTCAGTATATACCAAATGGAATGGGTTATGTAGTTGTTCACCATACGGCAACCATGCAATTACAAATGAGGAAGACACTATTTATCCTGCGTCCTTATATTGCATCACCCTTTCTCATTCATTTAATTTGTATGTCTGTGTGTGCCCTTATGTACCTGTATACGTGCAGTATACCTGTATACTGATTCTGTATACACAATTATATTTACAATTCTTGTATAAATCTATTAGACTTATCAAGCTGTATTTTACCAATGTTTATTAAAATAAAAAATTATAGATTAAGATATGAAAAATTAAAGCTGTCTATAATTCCATGCTCCTTTCTCGTGCATGTGCTTTTTAATCCCATCCTTTAAATAAATATTTATGTATAGTGATTTTTCTTTCTGAGTGTCCTTCTAATTATTCAGACCGTGACCCAGTGCCCTATTCAAGGTACTTTATTCAAACCTCATCCCCGTAGCAGAATTTTTCCTCATATACTTTTTTCATATTGTTGTGACTGTGACAATTTTTGTGAGCTTCATAAAAATTAATTTATCTTTGCAACATGCAGTCCAATATCAAATAGAAGATCAACTCTGTGGAGTGGCAGAATATGCATTTTATCTCTAGGATCTGTGAAAGTCTGAGGATGCTTTGTGGGGTTGAAATCTGTAGAAATTTTGGTTGATGAAAAGGAGAAATGAATGTAGGTAAACAGAGATTTTTCAGAGGCTTGGTTATATTTATCCAGGTGTTCCAACAGAAATCATATCCTTGTAAAAATGGTCAGTCACAATACTGAATTTTATGTTTCTGCTTCAGAACCTTTGAAAGAAAGAAAAGAACACCAGATTTTTTTAAATATTGGTGAAACAAATAATTCTTTTACTTTATGTATGAAAATAGTTGGTCTGGTATGGCTGGATTTTTTTAATTTTATCATTCATTTTCATACCTATATAAGAAATTGTTAAAGTTTGGTAAAGTTAGAAGCAATACTGTTTTTAATACAAAGTGCCAGGGAGTCTTCTCAGGAAACAGGTGGTGCAATGAACCCTACATATATTATGTCTACATTCCTACCTGTGCATAGATTTGGAAACTTTGCAATACAATTTTGCTGCAAACCCATTTTTAAAAAATGTAGATAGTCTTTTAAAAATCTACTTTGTTCTATGGCTTACACTCTCCCTATTTTCAGTGCATTTTACCTTTCAAATTTTTTCCTTCAAATTCTCTTCTTTTCGTTCTCTTTCCTTCTGCAGTGACCAATCTTGTCTCTCCAAACCAAGAACCATTCAGGCACTCATTTATATTCAAATTTCAGCACTCAGGCAGATGTCCAAAACAGACACTCTTTCTTGATGTGCCATCTCAAAGATCCCAAAGTGATGCTGGCTGATATGTGAGACCAGACAACAAAGCAGAGGTTATCCACAAGCCCCCAAACTGTCTTCTGAAACAAAGAACACAACAGATGAAGAAATGTAGCTTGTTGAGCCAAAAAGAAATCCTTATTTTGCCTTAGAAATTAAAAGGACAAGGAAAAAATTTGGTTTGGTTTGAAGAGACAACACTCCTGAGGTGATAAGAGGAGCAGGTTTTTGGAGTTAAATGTGAACAATTCCCACTGTAAACCAAAAGGACCTTGTCCTTGGAACAGGTCACTAAAACATCACGATAAGACGGAGGGAGCTTTTGAGTCAGGCATGCACCTGCCAGGGATTTGACCAGCTCTACTGTCAAAAGCTCATACTATTCCTGAAGTAAAAAGTATAGCTTTATTTGACCGTTAATTAAAGAGCATTTCAACTAGGTGGTTGGCAAATATCTTGCCAACCCTGAGAGTAACAGATTCATATAAGTGTCACCATATTGAATGTATTAATTTCCTTTGCTTAATTTATGTAATGAAGTAACCTAATTCTGTACACACACAAAACCAAACCCACCTTTCTTAAGTGCTCTTTGTTTTTTCCCTCTGGTTTTAATTTTTTTTCCATAATGCTAATCCATGCTTTAGACAGCCTGTGGGGCCCACCTACTGTGGAAACCTTTTCCCCAATATAATTGTTAATGGAGGCTCCAGCAGTTTGAAAGAAATGAAAACAAAACCTTATTATCCAATAAAGGATCGTTAAAAATTCAGCAGCTAACAGTTTTTGGCTGACAAAATTGTTGAACACACTAAGAAGCAGCAAGCAAAAGTGGCTATTTTCTGATCACAGGCCTAATTAGAAACGAACAGCTTAACTGTACCATTATGTGCCAAAAACTGTGACCTGCATGGTATTTTCATTTCTGAATCTCTTTACATAAAGAATTTCCTGTGAGATTTTGTTACTCTCTAAATGCCGCTGTATGGTGTTGACTACAACTGAGAGCCAGGTTTTGTTAAAAAGAAAATGTCTGCTTTTAATGGTGTGGAAGTTGAATGTACCTATATATTTTTTATTGGGTCAGTTTCTAAGACTGGATATCCCAAAGCACCAGCCTTGTGGGTTTTGTTTTTTTTTTACAAATTCATTTTTACAGCTTACAGCAGCCACTTGAAAATAAGACAATAAAGGTTACGTGAGAATTGCAAAATTATAGGACTTCCTGCAGTCTACCACAGCAGCTGAAATGCTGCCCTGGCCTCTCTGAGACCATACTCAGTGTAAAACAGGGCAGAATTGGATTTTATGGGCTAGATTCCTTCTTAAGTTAACTCCTCTGAAATCAAAAGGATTGTTTTAAGAATAAATTCAAACCAGCCCATTTAGTGCTTCTGCTCCAGAAGTCTACAATTACTGAGCTTCATGATCAGTTGCCCCATTCCATTCCCTGTGTGAGCCTGAGACAAAGGTCTTGCTGAATAGAGCTTCATTATATCACAGAGATATCATAAATAATTTAGCAGAGTTTATCATAATTGAAGGTTTCTTTTCACAAGGGGATTAAGCTGACCCGGGGGCAGAATTAATTCCCACCTCTGGAGACAATCAAATGCCAGATCAAGTTTAAGGCCTTCGGAAAGTCCTTATTCTGGAAGTGTATGCTGCTGGACTCTTCCTTATTCTGGCCAGGCTTCCCAACTTCGCTCTGTGTTGAATCATGCCAAGAAGGAGGACTTGTACACATGGGAACTCAGGGTGTTAGGAAAACTGCCTTTTCATGCAGTTTGTCTGGTGTCCTGTTGTTCTGTTTCTGAAAAAACCACAATGATTTAAATAGGGCGTCAGGCACACTGAAATGATTGTTAATGGCTAACTTCACAACAGATGCTTCATAATTACAGAAATTATAGAATTAAGGGCAACCACAGAAAAAATTATAGAAGTTGTAAAAAGATAGAAATTGAGAAGTGTTCTTTCATCAACTTTCAAAACTGAGCATCTTTGAGTTTCTTGTCTTGTTCATTCAGGTGTAATCTATGATTAAACCACTTAAAGTATCCATACCTTTAATGGATTTCTGTCACAAAAATAAATTGCAGAATTTGATGATTCTGACCCAATAATGCAGCCTCTTCCTGTAATAGCATGGTATTACCCTTATGTAAATAGAGAATGCTACCTCTTGCTGTGTTTTAGAGTTACCAAATCATAACCCAACTGGCAAAACCACATATATTTTTTATATACGTGATATAGTACATAGTAAGGCCCAGTTTTGTAGCTGCTCTGACACATAGATAACCCAAACACTGTGGCATCCCCACTGTTTTCCATTGGACAACTCACATGAGCAATGACAGTTATCATAGAATCATAGAACAGTTTGGGTTGGAAGGGACCTTTAAAGGTCATCTAGTCCAACTCCCTGCAATCAGCAGGGACATCTTCAACTAGATCAGATTGCTCAGAGCCTCATCTAACCTGACACTGAATGCTTCCAGGGATGGGGCATCTACCACCTCTCAGGGAAACCTGTGCCAGTGGTTCACCATCCTCATTGTGAAGAAATTTATTCCTCATAGCTAGTTGAAATCTGCCCTCTTTTAGTTTAAAACCATTACCCCTTGTCCTATTGCTACAGGCCCTGCTAAAAAATCTGCCCCCATCTTTCTTATAATCCCCCCTTAAGTACTGGAAGGCTGCAATAAGGTCTCCCCATGAACCTTCTCTTCTCCAGGCTGAACAACCCCAAATCTCTCAGCCTGTCCTCATAGGAGAGGTGTTCTATCCCTCTGATCATTTTTGTGGCCCTCCTCTGGAGCTGCTCCAACAGCTCCATGTCCTTCCTGTGCTGAGGGCTCCAGAGCTGGACACTGGACTCCATGTGGGGTCTCACCAGGGCAGAGTAGAGGGGCAGAATCCCCTCCCTCGACATGCTGACCACACTTCTTTGGATGCAGCCGAGGATATGGTTGACCTTCCAGGCTGCGAGCTCACATTGCTGGCTTGTGTCCAGGTTTTCATCCACCAGTCCTTCTCAGCAAGGCTGCTCTCGATGCCTTCATCCCCCAGCCTGTCTTGATACCGGGTTTGCTCTGACCTGGGTGCAGGACCCTGCACTTGGCCTTGTTGAACCTCATGAGGTTTACACAGGCCCACCCTAAAGAGACTTTTCCAGGGCCCTCTGGATGACATCTCATCCCTCAGGCATGTCAATCACACCACTCAGCTTGGTGTCATCTGCAAACTTGCTGAGGGTGCACTCTATCCCACTGTATACATCATTAATGAAGTTATTAAACAGCACTGGTCCCAATATGGACCCCTGAGGGACACCCCTTGTCACTGATCTCCACCTGGACATTGAGCCATTGACCACTACTCTCTGGATGCGACCATCCAACCAATTCTTCATGCACCCAAGAGTCCACCCATCAGATCCTTCTCTCTCCAATATAGAGAGAAGGATGTTGTGGTGGACCACGTCCCCATCCCTCCACCCCTTCCTTCTTTGTCCCAGCTTTATATACTGAGCATGATGTCATATGGTAGGGAATATCCCTTTGGCCAGCCTGGATCAGCTGTCCTGGCTGTGTCCCCTCCCAGCTTCCCGTGCGCCCCCAGCCTGCTCGCTGCAGGCCAGCATGAGAAGCTGGACTGTCCTTGACTGCTCAGCAACAACTCAAAACATCCGCACGTTATCAACATTTTCTCACCCCAAATCCAAAACATAGCGTCACACTAGCTTCTGTGAAGAAAATTAACTCTACCCTGGCTGAAACCAGGGCAGGGATATACATTCCTTTTTCTGGCTGACATACCTGTAGAAGCCCTTGTTATTATTCTTTGCATCCCTTGCCAAGTTCAGCTCCAGCTGCGCCTTGGCCTTCCTGACCCCGTCCCTACACAGCGTCCCTGTACTCATCCCAGGATACTTGTCCCTGCTTCCACTGCCTGTGCACTGTTATGTAAGTAACTTTTTTACATGTTGAAATCCCATGCACACTTGTAATGGACAGTCATTACATTCAAGACCGTGTTCCTCTTCACAGATGTTACACATGTAACAGTTGCTGCTTCTTTCTTTTTTTGCCACAGTGCAAGATTCAAGTTTATTGTGAGACTATTCTCTGTTATCTAACAGCAAAAAAAAAAAGAAATAGGTGAGGTACCATTGTTCATGCATACTCAAGGTGATATGAAATCAGATAACTTTGTGATGTCCTGTTTTATTAAAAATCAGCTACTTTGGGTCTTGTATGACAAATTAAATTACAGTATACTTTGGTCAAGCTTTAGCAGAGATCTGATGAAAAGTTATTTGTTTCCTTTAAACAACTAAACAGAAATTTTTCTTTTGACCTTATTCTAAAGAACTATGTTGCTAGAAAATGTGGAGTAAAACAGGAATAGAAATCTATTGGTTACAGAGCTTATATCGCCAGCTCAGGTGGCTTGATGTCACCCTTATGGTCTTCTGATGTTACTTCAGAAAGATTGTACTGTCAGAAGTCTTTTTAAAAAGATTTTCTCCTTTACCAAAGGCGTCTTATGAGATGTTAAGCTCATTAGGAAACCAGAAGAAAATCCAGCCGAACTTTTAAGTCTTTTTTCTTTTTTTTTTCTTTTTTTAAACTTTTTGTCATTAAGAATGTGAAAAGGGGCTTAGCTTTTTGAGCAGCTCCAGGGAAAGACAGGGAGGGGAAAAATGTTGAGATCTTATGATTACAGTTGTTAATATACAGTGGTGATATTATTCAAGCTGTGATAGTTAAAGACCTGTCAGCATTTCCATTTGAAACCCAATCTTTTTAACATTTATTTTTCCAACAAGAAGTCCAATGTTAGTTGAATTTTAACATACAAGAATGCATCCTGGCAGAAAATTCCCTTTGTGACATTTCAAATAGATGGTTTGCATTGTACATGTTAGAAATAATTCAAAGTGTCCCAGCCTGGGACATATTTTTGCATTTGTACCCAGCTGTCAGCCATTTATTTATGTGTGTATTCATACATAGAGATCTATGATAGTGTGTTTGTATGTATATGTGTGAGTATATATTGTCGTGCAACCTGCAAGAGGATTACCCTTATGCTTCAAAGTTAATATAGGCTTGATCTTTCTACAGATGAACAGCATCTTGCAGGATGAAGTCTTTACACCTGCTATATGAACAGGATGGAGATCCAGCTGTTCTCTTGCCAGGTCAAGCAAGCAACCATGTTTTGCTGTCCCAGATTTAAGATTAAATTTTGCCTTTTGTGGTATAAAATGCACTCTGCGGCTAAAGAGAGTAAGAATATTTTCCTTAAAAAACACCTTGATATGATAAGGGAGCAGGATTCCTATATTTTCAGGTGCAGGCAGTGAATGGGGAGAAGAATACTTAAAAAATGTTGTTGCATTTTCGCAGAACAATTTAATTTACTAATTGTTTATTTGCTAAGCATTATGCTTAGATATGTGTAGAAAACTATTTTTCCCATTTTACAAAAGAAAATACTGTGACAGGCTAAAAAAAATTGTGTCAAACGAAGAGTTAGAGTCTTGTCACTCATCATCTTATGTTCTTCTGTATCTACTAGGTGATTTCTACCAACCTTGAAAACTATGTTCATAACGATGTAGATTGGTGAAATACTGGAGAGTGTTACAATTGCATTTTGAGAATCACACGCCTTGCATGGTTAAGAGGTGTACTGTGATGCAGAAGATGTTTCACTGGCTTGTCAGAAGGAAGAGCATTTGTGAAAGGCCTCACACTCCATCTACTATTTTGATTTCCTGAGAAATTATAGCAAATGCAAATAAGTATATCAGACCTGTTACAGAAATAATGATTTTCTGCTTGTTCAGAGTAGCTTGTCATTGTCAGGGAGAAGTGCTATGCAGAGCTCTCTGGGTCTTTGCCATGTCATTTGCTTTCTTTGCAGATAGGTAGTTCCTGTTTTTCCTTTTGCTTTGTGCGGCAAGAGGGAAGTGAAGTCCATCTTGTGAGAGAGTAATACAATATAATTTAAGAATTTACCTTAGCACTTATTACTGTCACGGGCAGCTTCAAGAGAATACATGTAACTGAGACCATGTGGCTCCAAATAAGATCCACTGGGAATGGAAGGAAGACTAAGGCCAATGTGTTTCTTCAGGAAATGGGTAGTTAAGAGGTTCTCCAGGGAGGGAGAAATCATACACAGCAGTAATGGGTGCAGATACTTTCCAGAAAACAGTAGCTTTGAAACAGGAAAGGGATAGGACCAATATCCACAACCCTAAGAAGTAGTGAGCATGCAGAAACCACAACAGAAGCTTACTGCCAAGGGACTTAGAGATGTGGGATTGAAAGGATAGTGTCCCAAGGGTGGGGTAAGAAAGACTTTCCACTCATTGTGATGGAACTATGGAGACAGGGTCTGTGCAACGTAACTCTCTGGGATTTTCTTTTCCTGTGCAAGGCTTGGGTTGTAATGTATATATGAATAACACAAGCACCACAGTCTGAAAAGATAATGTAATGTGTGTTATTTCCATCAAAATGGAAATGATAAGAACTGAAAGATAGGTGCTTCTATCATGGGGGGTTAGTTTTTATTTTGTTTGAGCCTGTTTGCTCATTTTGAACCTTTTAAATATACCCTGTTATCCATTTAGCTATTTGTCCTTTTAAGTTGAATGTTTTGTCAAAATGGATCTCTTGTATTTTCGTGATTTTTTCCCATGGAAATTACACAAATCCATGCTCCTCTAGTTTGGATATCATACCCTTTTATCATAATGTCATAGTGTGTAAGGCCAAAAAAGGCCATAGATCATTGAATATAATCTTATATAGATACTGTAGATTGCTCACTTTCACCCACTTAGCCCTGTCTGTAGTATAAATTTAGATTTGGCCAAACATGTTTCAGAAGGACATTGAATCTTGATCAGAGGAACTGGAGATGTATTTATTTCCAAGTTTGGTCCAACTGTTATTAAATCCCACAGTTAAACACTGGTGCCTAATGATACTCAGTTTTTGGTTCAGCTTTGCTGAGACCAACTTGCAGAGCTAGGAATTTGAACAATAGGAGCTTTTCTGTTCAGCATTTGTAACACTGATCTCCAGATTTGTTACAAAAATACTACGTCATGTTGGTAATGCTGAGGGTACAGCATATTTTAGACAGGCTCTGAAACAAGGGGAAAAAAGAAAATCTCTCAGAATCATAGAATCATAGAATAGTTTGAGTTGGAAGAGATCTTTAAAGGTAACCTAGTCCAACCACCCTGAAATGAGCAGGGACATCTTCGACTAGATCAGGTTGCTCAGAGCCCCGTCCAACCTGACCTTGAATGTTGCCAGGGATGGGGCATCTACCACCTCTCAGAGCAACCTGTGCCAGTGGTTCACCACCCTCATTGTGAAGAAATTTCTTCCTCATAGCTAGTTGAAATCTGCCCTCTTTTACTTTAAAACCATTACCCCTTGTCCTATTGCTACAGGCCCTGCTAAAAACTCTGTTCCCAGCTTCCTTATAATCCCCCCTTAAGTACTGGAAGGCTGCAATAAGGTCTCCCCATGAGCCTTCTCTTCTCCAGGCTGAACAACCCCAAATCTCTCAGCCTGTCCTCATAGGAGAGGTGTTTTATCCCTCTGATCATTTTTGTGGCCTCCTCTGGAGCTGCTCCAACAGGTCCATGTCCTTCCTGTGCTGAGGGCTCCAGAGCTGGACACAGGACTCCATGTGGGGTCTCACCAGAGCAGAGTAGAGGGGCAGAATCCCCTGACCTGACGGCCACACTTCTTTGCATGCATCTGAGGATATGGTTGGCTTTCCAGGCTGCGAGAGCATGTTGCTGGCTCATGTCCAGCTTTTCATCCACCAGTACCCCCAAGTCCTTCTTGGCAGGGCTGCTTGGAAGTCTCTTGTAGCACAAAATATTACAACACAAGTAATCTCGTGATAGAAAGGGCAGTGACTTTGTGTGTATGACCATGTGGAGGACCCTGTCTAATTCTGTCTTATTTTCTATGGTAATACTATATAGTTTTTCCGCTTTTCTTGTCCACCTGATGGGGAATCTCAGTAAGAGAGGTAAACAAAAGGCAGAATGCTATGTCAATGCAGAAGTGAGACCGCACCAACAAAGCCAAAGTTTATGACTAAAGCTAGTGTTCAACCGTTGAGAGATTTAAAGACATTCCTAGCTACAAGCGTGTGCTTATATACTTCCTGTACTAGCAAAGCTTTTAAATACATGCTAAAATACTGATATTAGGGTTGTTTCAATGCCTTCAGCGTCAGAGATACAACATGTAACTGGGTTTCAGGCTTTCAGGTGAAATGAAAGGATGTAGGCCATTCACCTGAGTAATACAATTTCACTTGAAATTAATATCAACTTTAAAAGACAATATTTAGGCAACAGATGTTTCTGGTGTGCTTATTACTTGTTAGAATCATGTTAGAGTTCATCCAATATAATAATGGAAATATATAAGGCTATTTAATTTCAACTCTGGGTTAAGAGTTACATGTAAGATATAGTTGTCTAATGGTGTTTTCCTTTCCTGTACAGTGATGGTCACTTTGCAGCCTGTAAGTCTTGTTGCTGGTGATCTTATTCTCTGCTTATATTCTCTTTCCTCCATTCCCCCTGTACAAAAGGAAAAAGAAGGTAGAGAGAGATCTTTTACCCTCTGGAGATTTCGCAGTACTCCTCGTGGGCAGAGAACACGTGAAAACCCTTGGACACCAATGTTTTACATATAGCCCCAGCAGCAGTAATTGGGTCCTTTATTCTAACAGTTGCTCTTGCAGTGGAGGAAGGAATTATCTGGCATTCCTATAGCAGCTTGAAAACTTGCTCGTCTATCTGCAAGTGACCCATGGTGTGAGGTAATGGGAAGAGAGCCAAACTTTAAACAGTTTTTATTTGGATTCAGTTGAATGCCAGGTGAAGATTCAGGCTGGCTTTTTCTTTCTTTTTTTTTTTTTTTTTTGTCCCAAATATTTCTCCCAGACCAAGATGAGAAGCATAGTCTCATACTCCATTGTTCCTTTTTCTTCCCCACAGCAGCATATTTTAAAGATGGAAATTCAGCTATCTGTATTTCCTTACTTTTGTCAGTTTGGGTCATAGCCTTAATGTTACTTAAACAGTTTCTTTAAAGTAACGGAGCCCTTAATATAGACTTAATAAAGCAATGTAAGGCGGTATGGATTTCCTTCTGTCTAAGGTTCAGAGGCCTTTATCTGAATAATACATTAGATACTTTTATTCACTGGTGAGGCTTCGTAACAGGAAAAACTTTGAAGGGAACGTCTATCCTATCATTAAATTGATAATAGACATGTTCTTTACTTTTTATCCCTTTTGTAGCACATCTTTTACCTCTGACAGGTTTCTCTGGGAATTAAACAGGGACCATAGGATACTTTTACCAGCATATAACAATGCGGTCTCCTAACTTGTTGTAAGTATAAATAATTGTGGTGAGGAAAACCTTACAAAAAGGTTCTTTGATACTTGCATGTTACTTATATTGTTATTACATACAGTACTGTAATGTAAAATAGAATACTGTTTTAATAATTTTTTTCAGTGTGAGGGATATGTCAGCACAGGTTAATTTTAAGATTAAATTCAAAATTGCTTCTATGAAATGTATGTTGACATTAATATAACAAATACAGATTCACTGATATGTATATAACTATTTTTTTTTTCCTGAGTTGAATATTTGGGTGTCTTCATTTAAAAACAGAAGGCTTTTAAATGGGTTTTAATATGCCAAAATATGATAACGTTTCCAACTTACGTATAACAAAGAAAATAAATGCAACTGTTTCATCCAGAATGCCATACTCAGTATCTTCTTTTCTTTTGTATGCATATGTAATCCCAGGCTTAGAGATCTTGCAAAGAACCACCAAATTGCCTATTAATTGTTAACAACTCCTGTGAAGCAGTCCATGCTTAGTGAGAATGGCTTGGATATTAGGAAAAATTTCTTCACTGAGAGGGTGGTCAGGCATTGGAACAGGCTGCCCAGGGAGGGGGTGGAGTCGCCATCTCTGGAGGTGTTCAAAAAACGAGTGGATGCGGTGCTTCAAGACATGGTTTAGGGGACATGGTGGTGCTGGATTAATGGTTGGACTTGATGATCTTGAAGGTCCTTTCCAACCTTAGTGATTCTGTGATTCTGTGATTCCTTGTTTGTATTGATAAACCATTTTCCCTATTAAATCTATGTTCAGCTTTTCTACTTCTCAGTAAACTCTGTAACAAAGGTGTTTCAAATGAAGAACTGCCAAAAATACATACAAGTCTAGCCAAAGTTGTAAATAGTGTTTTTGCTAAACATCTCAGACCAAATTCTCAGCTGATGTACACCAAACCAACTTCAACTGTTTTGCATTTGTAAAAAAATCTGACCTAAAAGGCCTAATGAAAGTGAATATCGGTTCTTCTGGTTGTATCTTAGCACTCTGATATGCATCAAAGTAAAAGAACTGAATATGAAAAAAGAGTGTAAGTACCAGTCCAAATTCCTTGTCCAGTCTCTAGAGGCAAAGACGACAAGTGAAGATATCTGGATATTTCCAAGTTCCACCTGTGAAAATAACAAGTTCTTGCATAGCTTTCAGTGAGGAACAGAAATTTTGCAAGAACCTCTCCTTGTGAAACATCTGATTCATGCTTTTTGTCATTCAAGTAGTAAAATCTTTAGTTCATTGTATGAGTATAAACCCAGCATAGCTTGACAGAAATGTATGGAAATATACTTTATTTGCAGTAGGATAGGCAATTTTGAACAACACTTCATGTCATTTATAGTTATATATTCTCATCCAAACTGAATCTGAACTATGATAAGAAGTGTTTTGAGCTAAGTCATATACTACTGCAAATCCAAACTGGAGTGAATAATGTTTTGCAAAAGCTAATGTTGCTATTTTTTGAAAAATAACAATTCTTATTCATTTTTTAAAAAGAATGCATTTTACCATAATTTATGGTTAAAAATAAGCAAAACCTCTACAGTTCTTTCCATGATGAGCAGTAACTCCAGTTATTTGTACAGTTGAAAAAAGCCAAGAATATTAATTCAAGTAAAGTGTACCAGTTGCCTCATTCTCTTCTATTTCAGTTATGTCATGAAATGAATGACATTATGAACTGCAAGTGATCAGATTGTATTGACTCCAGCATCCATCATGTTAGTTTTGTTATTGTTTGTATTTATTTGTAGCTTTGTGTAGTGGACTAAATAGTTTCTATCAATTGCAGCTCTGTACTGAAATGCATAAGGCAGCAATTGACTTCTTATTAATGAAATTAATTTGCCTTATTGCCTCTGAATAAATGCTTTGCAAAATTTTGGCCTTGTAGTTTGGTATTCCTGTAGCTGTCATATACTTCTTGTAAAAATTGTTCAATCAGAGGTATCCATGAGAACCAGCAATGAAAATAACTGATACATTCCCTTTTGCAGTTCATCATGTAAGAAGTGAGAATATATCTCCAAAACGCTAGGAATACACATTAGTCTGTAAGCTTCTATCATTCCATGTCTAATGAATAATTGCTTTCTGCTTTTAAAAATTATATTTGAACTTTAAATGAAATTATATTATTGGATATATCATGTTAATGTAATTTAATCACTTCATATTTCAGTTTTGATCAGTTTTCTTCTTTTAACTCAATAGAATTTTTATAATTCAAACGGAATTGTTTCTAGAACTGATGTTGACGCTACACTTAGCAACTAACTTTTTTCCAAGGAAATTATTAGTGAAGGAAACTGGAGGTGAAATGGGCTATTATTGATTTCAAAGGTAATGAGCTTGATTATTGAGTCTTAAGTTCGAACCAGCTAACTTAATAACATCACTAATTTTCAGCAGATTCATAACATATATTGGGATGGGAAAGTTCACAGTTTTTTATATAATGCATGAATGGACTTCCCAGGTATCTGGAAAACATTATTAACTTTTAGTGTTTCAGCTGCAAACCTAAAACTAACAAAAATATTGGAATGATTGCAAGACACTAATTTTGAAATGAGTGGATTGACCAAGGCAGAAAGGGGACTGGCAATATAGAAAGCTATTCCCTTCTTGTAGATGTCTCTACTTTGTGAATCAGAGAAAGCTGAACTCATCTGAGGTACGAAAATGAGATACAAGAAAAACAACATGGCTCTACTGGAGTATATTACCAAATTGTTCAGTACTTCCTGATGAACGAGACTATTATTCTGGGAATTCATGACAAAAAAACCCTTCTTTTGTTGACAAGGGGACTTGTTGTTGAAAATTCGTATTTGGAAATTAAAAAAAAGTTGGCCAGATGATGCTTGGCTTGTCAGTAGGGAATAACTTTTGATCATGGTGTGGATAAGATCTGGCTGACACCCAGTCCCTCTGGGAAAGAATATATTTATTCAAACAGAGAACTGAGCTTTCTGGAAGAATTGTTTTGACAAAGCCTTTTAAACATGGCACTCCAAGGGATCCTGCTCTATACACCCTCACGCTGCAGCACTGAACTCCCAAGTACTAGTGAACATAGCAGTGCATTGATGACATGTCAGAGGGGTTAATTTTGCAACCATATGCAGCCAAGAGTTCTCAATACAGTTGAAAAGATAACCACTAAAATGCACATAGAAATAATGTGGAAACACCGAAATTCCAGAAATTCCAAAATCTGATTCATTGTACATTACAATAGTGATGATAATATTAAAAAAGGGGAACCAGGTTCCTTCATTCCCATGTCAAGGAATATATTTGACTTTTCTGGTGTGCTGCTAAGTTTTCTGTTACCTGCATAATCAGCAAAAGGATGTGTCAGTTCTCGGCATGGTAACACCACTAAGTCTGGATGGGATTCTGGGAAAGAAAAAGAAGGAACTTTCCTGATCACAGGAATTTTTTCCTACTACGTGACAAAAGATTTACTTCAAGTAATGGCCATGTCTCATGGATCTTGTGGGAAATTTTAGATAGTTTAAATATAGCAGGAGTTAATGCCTATTTCCCCTATGTTTTTCTGCTTCTAATGCATCATAAATATTAACTTTCACTCAACAGTGGAAGTTTCTGCACTGTAAAGTCTCTTGTGACTGAAACATGGCAAATTCAGTCTCAACCTAAACAACTGAGCACAGTTAGCTATTTTACAGTTATATGAAGCATGTGGGGTCATTTAAACTTTGTGCTCATTTAAACGGCTAAAGGTAGAAACCTGGCTTAGCTTTTCACCCTTGAAGGAAAAATGAATACAAATATGGAAAACAATGGTTGTTTCAAAAACATGAGCTATCTGTGTTTTTATGTATTGAGGTTAGCTTAATATACTTCTTTTCAGTGTGTTTTAAAGTCTGCATTGAAAATACTTTTATACCAAAAAAGGATGCTTTTAACAGTATTTCTAGTAATGCAGGCATTCATTAGAAACCCCTTCAATTAGAGAAGTAGTAGTTAACAATTTATGTTCCTGACCCTTAAGTTAAAACTGAGTTAATTATATCCACCTTATTAATAAGTCAAATAAAGAGAGGTCAGTAAAACCTTGTTGTTAAAGAACAAATCTTTCATTTTGTTTTACTCTCCTGTAGACCACAGAGCTTTGCTTTATGTGGCTTTCTGTTTCTGAAGGACATTTGAGATAGGGAGGGCACTGCAAAAAAATCAGTGTCACTTTAGGACAGATCATTTCTCATTACTGCAACTCTAGCAGCACTTTTTCCTGTCTTATTTGCTTCTTAGAGAGGGAAAGAAAAGTTTTTTCCTGGCTTTTTTTTGCATTCTTCAGAGTTATTTAGTGATCATAAGAAGTTTAAAATTTATGATGAAGGCAAATTTACATGTTAAATCCGTACATAGGTGAGGTACAAATACTTCATTATTTAATTGTAATGTATATGGCTTTTAGGCCATACCCACACATTGTTTTTACTTCCAGATTTCGCTCTGTGACCTGGGGCAAATCACTTAACCTCTCTGTGCTCCCACTTACTCATCTGCAAAATGGGCAAAATAGAATTAACCTAATAAAGGTTCACATTTGTCTTGTGCATTATCGTTAATGGGGATGTGAATCATAATGGTGGAGTGCTTTGATGTCCCCAGATGATGCTGTAATCATGAAACTATTATTTTGTATTTGAGCAAAATAGCTGAAAATGGATCTGCATAAATTATGCAGGAATAAACTATAGATCTAAATAATTGCATGCAGTTGTTAAGCTGCTAGTGGCCCATCGAGAGATTTGTGAAGCTGTTCCTGTGTATAGATCCCTCACAGCTTGGTTCTTGCTGAGTTTGGCTGTTTCACCTAACGGTTTTATATTATAGGGCCTAAATCAGGCCTAAACTTCTTTTGTTCCTCATCATTGATTTTCTTTAGCAGCATTAAAAAGTTTTGAGTTTATCCCATTTGGAAGTAGACCCATGGTGGACTAAAGGGCCAGAGGGAAAGCTCAGTGTGATTTGAGGAGGGGACAGCAGCAAGAAGGATCACATGAACATCCTGAGAGATGTTTGGCACCTTGCCGAGAGGCCGGGGAGGACACGGCGACCTCCCACTGGCAGTGGGCTGTCCCATTCCTCCTGCACACTCCGCTACAGCTGAAAGCCTTCCCCACCTCCGCTTTATTCCCATGCACATCCAGACATAAAGGAGGGAGGGATGGGAAAGAGGCAGGCTTTCAACTTACCCACTTGAGATGAGAAAGGGGGAGCATCCAACCATCATTAAAGAGATCAGGGCTCAAGTATTGCTGACCTACAATCATACCATGACAACTGAGAGACATCCTTCTTTCCTTCCGCTACCAGGACAATAATTAATATTCTCACTTATTCCTTAGGCAATTTTCCATCTTGCCAAACAAATCAATCAGAGGGTTAATATTAGTAAAATAATGAGATCTTGAAGTCTTCCCGTCTCCACAGTTCATCACTTTTGCTTTTGCATGAGAAACTCATTATGTCTAACTGACCAAAATAGTAACCAAGGTGATGGTATTGGTAGAAAGTAAACAATATACAGTTAACACCTTGGCTTGTGCAATTCTGTTTTCATGTGAGTTATCTACAAACTGCTGGTAATAGAAAATTTCTAGTAGGTAGTTCTTATGGAATGGGAGGGTAGGGGATTAGGTTGGTAAGCACGGAAGAGAAATTTATTCTGTCCACCCTCTGGATTCAGGATAGCAACAGCAACAATTCCCGTTCTAAGAGATGCATATCTGTTCCTAAATTTTGCAGTAGTGGAGTGTCTTCAACTTCTCCAGGCAATCTGTTCTCAGTTATTCACTACCTAGTCCTTAGAAAGGTTGTCTTAATATTTAATATGTGATTATTTATTTTTTGGTTATGTGATTCATTATGTTTAAGTGCTATCTGGCATTGAAATATCCTTCAAAAGAAGCCTGAGCTCTAGCCAGATACTATATCAAAGAAACATAGAGAAAGATAAATGCATCTAATGACATGATTAGGAAGTAGGTACTTATACATTACTGACTTCAGCAG
>NW_010533684.1:75827-106741 GCF_000687285.1 Phaethon lepturus
AGCAGGAGTTTAGTGCTTCAACTTCTAAACACCTTTCTGAATTGGACCATAATTATTAACCTAGTAGATTGCCACTAGTCAAGATGTTAAAATCACTAGTAGCTAGACTACAATATTTGTAGAAAATTGTTCAAACTTAGCAAATTTCTTGATAGAAAACTTTTCACTGAGCTGTTGAGAGAGGAAAGGTGGCAGGGCGATGTGACCTAAAGTACTTTTTTCCTTTGGAGTGAATCAATAAACAAAACTTTGGGGCCTTTTCTTAATCCTGAGTTTAATGAGTTTAAGAATATCAGTTCTCTTCATAATGGTCCTCCTTTCTGGAGTGAATTCTGAAGGGAATGAAGGATGCTCTGGTGGCATTAACACTCACTACAGAAAACACCTTGAAAGTGGAGGACGAAGAACAGCAAATGATACAAAAAGCCCCAAATATCATGAGGAAACAAAATACACTTTCATGTGAGTATTTCTTCCTTGTTTGAGAGAGACAAGGATAAGGTACACTGGCCTAGTGTCAAGATGTTTCACAACTCATATCTCACTTTCAATTCAATAAATCCTCCCCCTCCTCCTTCTCCTCCTCCTCCCATGACCTGAAGGTACCACTTAGACAGAATTTTCCACTTTTCATTGTGAGAACGGTCTTGCTTCACTGCTGATGAGTCTTGTGTTTCTCCTCTCAAAGCCGGGGCCTTTGCCACATGCTGAATCCCTCATGGTCCCAGCTACACAGAGGGCAATGCTTTTTCATAAAGATACCAACAGAAATGTTTGTGAGACTCCGAATTACTATTAGGTTGTAGGCTGAAGTAATTCTGGATCTCAGGAATGTAAATCCTTATCAGCTGAGGGAATATTTCAGGTTCTCCTTCAAAATAGTGGCTGTAGTTGTGGATTAAATTGTCCTGAACATAAGCAAGGTCTTATTCTTGTGTTCACTATTGGATAAAAACCTGTGTGCATTTCAATCACAAGGCTTTTTTTTTCACTTAAAAAGACCCTGGAGAATAGTGCTGTTGAAAAGATTAGACTAAAATGACTGCTGTTTTACCTTTCTCAAAGCTGGACATATAACACTGTTCATTATGTCCTCTACAAGAACATCTTATGCATCTCTCCATGTTAACACTTTGTGTTACTTGCTGGCCCAGCAGAAACATTTTCTTCTGAGCATTTATGAAGTCCTGTGATACTGAAAAACAAAATTTCTGTTTAGCCACTCAGTAATACAAAATCTGTTTCTGAACTAGAGATGTCTAGGCCTCAGGTACCTTCAACAAAAGTGCATCCATTTACTGGCATGATCTTCCTTATTCTGTAACAAAAGCACAAGTGTTTCTGCCACACTTGATGAATCTTTTGGGATTATAAAAAATGTTTTCATGTCCCATTTGAGGTACAAACTACCTAAGCCAAATGCATAACTCTCAATAAGGACAGTGCAATTGTTAACTGGTATTGGCATATAGTTTGTCAATCTTAAATGTATTGTTTGTTTTCTTTTAACCAACTTTTTAAAATGTTGGAAGAGAGTGTGAGAGAGAGTGTGAGAGAGAGGGTATCAGGTTAAAAACAGTCATTCCACAATGAAAAATAATTCCTGCTAAAAAGAGTAGCTGGTTTCCTAATCCCTCTGAATATATTTGTTAATGTACACTTAAAAGTAACTGGAATGTCAAGATATTTAAACTCCTATCATTTGGCCCAGGAAACATACTATTATTTTTTCAATAAATCATGTGAATTGCTGATGCTTCTCAGTTTAACTCTTACTTAAGGAAATGTATTCAGTGATGATGGAAAGATGTATTTGGAGAAGGGAAACAATTAAAACTTGTTCCTCTCTTTCTATCCTTTTGCATTTCTCCCCACGCTTTTTCCCATTCAAAACTGCTTCTTTGGTTTTGTCATGCTTTAACTCCAGTCAGCAATTAAACACCGCGCAACCGCTTGCTCACTCCTCCATGGTGGGATGGGGGAGAGAATGAGAAGAATAAAGGTGAGAAAACTCATGGTTTGAGATAAAGACAGTTTAACAGGTAAAGCAAAAGCCACGCACGCAAGCAAAGCAAAACAAGGAATTAATTCACCACTTCCCATGGGCAGGCAGGTGTTCAGCCATCTCCAGGGAAGCAGGGCTCCATCACGCATAATGGGTTTTGGGGAAGACAGACGCCATAATTCCAAACGTCCCTCCACCTCCTCCTTGTTCTTCGTCCCAGCTTTAAACACTGGGCATGACGTTGTATGGTAGGGAATACCTCTTTGGCCAGCCTGGGTCAGCTGTCCCGGCTGTGTCCCCTCCCAGCTTCCCATGCACCCCCAGCCTTCTTGCTGTCAGGCCAGCATGAAAAGCTGGACAGTCCTTGACTACTTAACAACAACCCAAAACATCAGCACATTATCAACATCTTCTCATCCCAAATCCAAAACACAGCCTCACACTAGCTTCTGTGAAGAAAATTAGCCCTATCCCAGCTGAAATCAGGACAGTTTTCAGCTCCAGAAGGGCATCTCTTTCTTACAACTGCCTTACTGCCTG
Organism: Phaethon lepturus; assembly: GCF_000687285.1. NCBI lineage: Eukaryota > Metazoa > Chordata > Aves > Phaethontiformes > Phaethontidae > Phaethon > Phaethon lepturus. The sequence goes on from NW_010533684.1 coordinate 78,373, forward strand.
TTAACATAAAGCATATTTTCATGCATAAGCAATGGAACCCAGTATGTATCTCTGAGAATTAGTACATTATTATAACATCATAAAGATCGCAGTAACGGCAGTTCTGCCTTGACTGAGTCCTGAACTCTCCATGCTAGGTTGTGCTGTAGCTACTTGCAGTAATGTAGCTTTTGAGAGAAAAATAAAAAATTGTCTTTAGTAGTGAGTTGAAAGAGGAATCTAAAATAATACCAACTAGACCTTTCTCTTTTCTAAGCTGTGGCAGTTAACAAAAGAGAAGTAAACAGGTCAACGACATTCCTTCCATGTGCAATAACTAAAATTTGCCCTTGGATGAAAATTCCACTTGTCCACAATAATGTCAAGTGCTGGTTGGAAGTGAGTTGAACCAGAAATAGAAAGTAAAAATAAGAATGAGGTAGTCCATCTGCTGAAAATTATATCCATTCTCGAGTGATGTAACTCAGACAGAAAAATTTGTATGTTCTTTTTGTCTCACACATTTAACCTTTGACTCCTCTGTTCTGTTTGGTTGCATTCTGTTCTGTTCAAGGAATGCAAATACCTTCTTCTTTTGGAAATATGGGTTTCACAAGGCTGCCCTGTGGTAATGATTATCATCTCTTTTTTCAAGTTATTATAGTCTTTGTGCAATGCTTTTATGTTTAATGTGTTCTGACCAGCACGGTCAGATACAGCTTAAGCTGTATCTCTGCAATGTTCTACCTGCAAGAGCAACAGTTGTTGTTGATGTATTATAGCTAAGCATTTAAAAAAACAGTGTGACCTATCTTTTCCCCAGCACAAATATGCAATATACATACCAATGTGTATTTCCAATGCTGTAACATAAGTGGTCTCCATGTTGTGATGATGGACTAGTCTTCATGTCTTCCATGTGTCTACAAACAGCCCGTTTCTCCAAGGCTCTGCTTTGTTTACACAGTGCAGTGAAAAGCAGTGTTTTTTATCCGGGGAACCCTGAAATGCTGGTAGGATTTCTGCTGTCCAAATTACTGAAATGGTCTTCTGGGAGATACAAACCTTTCAGCATATTCAGAAGAGGAGCAAGAACTAGACATTCAGAGTTATGGCTGATGATCTTTCCAGAGGCAATAGATTCAAACAGGATTACAGTACAGTTTGCCTAGGAAAGTCTGGGTTTGTTGAGATCCAAAGATCTGAAGCACTAGTTTCTTCCCCTGGTGGGTGTAAGAACTGTGTAAGTGATGGTGTGTTGAGGTGATTTGTTTTCAAACAGCTTAAGTCAACTGTGGGTGGAGGGGTAAAACTTTGCAGATATTTTTCTTTAATATATTTGAACGTATATGTAAATGTGCAAACTTCAGGAATTTGAGAGAAGCTCTTTCATTAAAGGAAGTCATATTAAATATACCCCGTTTTTTCCCCTTCATCAGTTTTCAGTGTTCTTTTCTGTCCTAAGGAGGATACTCTGTATCTCTTGTGGAAACAGTACTGCAAAGGACAGTAAAGGGAAAACTGGACATCACTAAGAAGGCAAATGAGGTAATTAGGTCTGGAATAAAAAATGCATGATTTGGGTATTACTCTAATGCTTTCACCAACTTCTCTCCCCTCCCTCCTGAACTCAGGCAAGCCAGTGATGTCTATGCTTGCTTAATTATAAAGCTTCATTATTTCCTATACCACAAAGTCTGCTTTTTGTTTTTATAAGGGCTTGGCACAATCCTTTTTTGTAAAAGCCAAGAACAATGCCAATTAGCCTGTGGGTAATGGTGATCAACTGTAGCAGAAAGAAGTCAAGTCTGAAGTCATACAGCTCTTTGTGCACCTCCTGCTTTGCCTTGTGCACATCTGTGCTGAGTTGTCCAATGCCTCCATCCAGATGAGCAATAATCTACCGAACACTCTATAACTGGCCAAAAGGAGAACACCCAATTATCCTGCAGAATCAGAGGTGTGATATATGCATGTGTATGTATAGACCACATTTTGCAGCCTGGAGACACACAAAGTATACATCAAGAAGCTGTTTTCTACTGTTTTCAGTACTGGTTGGCATTTTCTGATTTGAAAGTTTAAAATGCACACTCTTCCAAGCAGGACAACCACAAAGCAGTTTATTTCTGCAGCAAGTATTTTTGGAAATAAAGCCCTTCCCTTTCACATTCCTTATCCTAATGTTCTTTAAATACTAGCTTAAACGCATATTGCCACTGGCTCCTTCTCTTAATTAAACTTCTGGCGTTTCTAGACAATATTCTACTCTTCCCTCACTGTGTACCACACGTTCTTGTATCAGACATTTGTACCCTTACTGGAACAGTCTGCTTGCTCCAGAATTATCTGGCAGTCCTTCATCAGTCTATTTATTCCATCACATGACTGTTTTAGTGTTGTTTGAAGCACTGTTTTGGAGCCAGACATAATCATATTACACAGTTCCTCACCTTATTAACTGTCAGAGAACTGTTCCCCATTAGACAATTGATCCTGGGCAGATGAAGCCATTAAAAACAGTACTAATTAGCTGAAGAGTGGAGACAGTAATACAGGCTGCATCACTTCCTTTCATGCTTAGGGAAGTTCATGTTCCAGACAAATAATAATTGATATGTAGTCTTCCTTAATTGTGGTTGTTAACAGCCAGTATTATAATGACAGGCTGACAATCTCTGTCTAGCCTGTTGTATGTTTATTTCTGAATCCAAGAACCACTGAATAACATTTTTGGTTTAACTTGAACTTCATAGAATATACTTTAAATGTCAATGTAACGAGAGTTCGGCAGCTAACCTTAACTTATGAGTTATTCCTTACATGTCTCCAGGTGTCAGCTGTTTGTCTTGGAAGACTGGGTGCCCATAATTACATGGAATTATGGTATGATACATTAGAATAAAATAAACAGATGGTTTGAATGGGAATCCAAAAAATACTGCATTAGATCCATAAGCTGGAACACTAGGCAACTAACTGAATTTCAGTGTACTAACTATAGTCTACAGGTTAAGAAAATCATATAGTCTTTAAAGAAAAGAATGTTTTGATTTACTCCTCCAAAACCATGTTCTATTTTTAAAAATCTACATGCATATATGTACATGCATGTATGTGTCTGTGTATGCATATGCAATGCATTTATCACAGGAAGTTGGTAACACTCTCTATAATATAGTTTGTAAAAACATGTTCATTGTTGTCCTCTATCTTCACTCATAATCACTCAAAGTATTTCCTCCTGAGCTAAAAATCCTAGATTCAAGGTGATTTATTTTTTTCCTTCAGGTATTCTGACCAAATATTCAACAGCCCTTCAATTCAACAAGCTAGAAAAAAATCACAGTAAAAGCAGAAATGTTACTTTCAGCAAAAAGAATTAACATCTGAAACAGTAAGCATTAAATGTCTTTAGCTGATTTGATAAAATTGCTTTTGATATTAAACAGAGTTTTAGCCATTTTAAAACTGGGTTGAGCTTCAAAACCTTTTTTCTCCTTTTCCAGCTGTTTTTTTAAAAGAAAATGAACCAAAAAAATAGAAACACTACTCCAAGAAAATTGCATGCAATCAAAGTAATATGTGAGAGAGATTAAAAGATGACAGATATTGAAATTCTAAATATTACAGCTCTGACAATAACTAAATATATTTGGTTTCTCACCATTTCCTTTGTTGTCCCTCTACTTACTGCTCTTCTGTTATCAAAACGTCCTGTATTTTTGGGTTCAGGGAAGGAAGTTTGTGGTTTCAGAATAGTGTTCTGAGTTAGTTGCTTTGGATTTTATTGCTGACTGCGAGATCTTGCATAGGTCACTGGCAGCCAAATCCCCCCTATTTATTTGGATAGTCAGTCCTATTAAAGCCTGTCGATGAAATTCTGGCCACACTGAAGTCAGTGGCAAGACTCCAATTAACTTTAATGGAATGAGGATTTTCTTTTAAGATTCTTGTCTTATATATATATCTAAATAAGGAGTTAAGCATAGTCCCATCTTGCTCCTCAAGACAAAGTTTACCATTCACATTGCCTGTATTCAGATACAAGGGAAGTGACAACTTTATCACAGCCTACAGACTTCAAGGAGGGGAAGAGCTTGACCCTTGTTAACATCTCGGCATGTCCCAGGATCTCATTCATATGGTCTTGATGGTTCAAACACTTGCAGGAAGGGTGCAAAGTTTCTATTATACAGACATAACAGATGCCTGGATTTTAGCTCATCTATGGTGATGTGAGTTTCCTATCTCTTTAATTAATTCAGCACTTCTTTGAAAACCTTAACACTTTCATTTTTTTACCTATTATTACTTTTTCCTGTTGTTTGTTGCATAACTACACCCTTTAATTCAGTGAGAGTTCTGTATGAATCAAAAAAGGCAAATCAGGCCCTTTAAAACAAAAATGCTGTGATTTTGCTTCAAGTTTACAAACTGCATTGAAGTCACTAGTGTGACTTTGACTTTAATGGATTTTGGATAAGCCCATATGAACCTAAGATGCTATTGGCAGAAATAGCTCAGTAGTGAATGGGGAGAGAGAATATGTGGGGACAAGAACAAGAATTTATGATATTCTTCTACAGCACAGATGGTTGTGACTCATAGCATGGGATGCATCCAGGGTCCTTTTGCCTTTTTGGTGAGCAGTTGTGCTCACCAAACTGGGTAAGCCACAGAGAGAGGTACTAATTTCTTTTTCTTTGGAGGATGCCACATAGAAATATTTTAGAGATAAAATGAGAAGGGTGTCTGTACATTCTTATAGTCACACATACATGGCAGAAGAAATAATTTTCTACTGATTTGGGCTCTGATAGGCTAAAAATTCTCCACTGGTTTTGATAGTATTTCAGAGATGCCCTTTGTTCTTCAGATGGGGAAATGGCTCTAGGAGGAGTGAGTTTGTGCACTGTGTATATTCAGTGTAATACACTTTCCTATTTTTGCATGCTAAATACAACTTTCTCAATGTCCAGTTTTCCCGTTTTATTTACATCATGTAAGTTATTTAAATTAAACCAAATATTTTATGAAAAACTGCTGGAATCAAATTAAAAGTTACATCAATCTCCTGCAAGCTCCTCACAGGCCAAAACACAGGGACCTTTTGATTCAAGGAAATGTAAGATAATTGAAATCTCACCTGAAGCATGTTCAAATTAAGGAATAGTTCTGACTAGTAACTAATCAGGAAATATGGTGTCAAATACAATAATTCAAAAGCCCTACAGAACTAATGAGTTAAGTTGTATATGACATGAAAATCTCTTTTCTGACTAGAGAAGGATGCAGAAGCAAGAGAAGATGGTTACTGAAGCACAGGCAGAAAAGCAGTGTGCCTGTCATGCTGAACAGTTACCTGTGTTCATATTTGTTTATAAGGAACTCATACTACTGTTTTGTGATGGTCAAATTTTAAAAGGTCTGTTTAGAAATTAATAAAGCCCAGGAAGAGTATTTGACTGTAGGAAGGTCAATAGCACATAAATATCTTTATACTTATATCTATATCTATGTCCATACAAATGAGAGAAAAAACAGTTGTACAATTTACTGTGAAATATTAATATTAATAGTAGTAGTAATATTCAACAATAATACAAAGACTTCAGTAAGCTTTCTGGATCAGATACTGCAAGACATGGTAGCATCATTAAGGTTACATAAACAACACTGGTTCATACCTCTAAAAATTGACCTATTGACAGAACTTGACCATTAGAAGAAGCCTTTGGTATGTTTTAATGTGTATTAATTGTCTTTCCACCATCCCTTACAATTACACTTTCTCTGGTGGAAAGATCAGGGAAGAAAGAATGCAGAGAACTCTGAGTTTTTAGAAACTGAAAAAAAACCAGGAGGAAATGACTCAATGTAATTAAAATGTTTTCCCAATGACAAGGGTCACAAAAACCTCAGAATTCTGTCTGATATATGGTCTTACTGTCTGGGTAGAACTTCTAGGGTTAGTTATTTCTTCAGAGGAAGCTCATTGATTTGACTTTCCCTCAAGATTTTCTTACATGTGGTTCTATGGTTTTTTTTCCTCTTTCACAGTCTTAAGCTTCCTATTGTATAATAGTCTCCTTTCTGACCCAAATAAACTGAAATGAATGAACAAAGACAGTTCTGGGAAAAAAAAAAAAGGACATTTGTCAAAAAATGTGGTCACTGGATCTAGGCCTTTCACTCTCCCTGTGCTGATGGTGTTGATGGTATTGATGGTGTTTTCAAGCTGTCTGTCAAACTGGTCTAAGTCTTTTAACATGTCATTTCTCACTCTCTGTCCCCCACTATTTCTCCTAGTTGTCATTCAAATTGTTCCACTAAGAGAACAAATAAATGCATGCCATGAAAACTAGCAAGATGATATAATGAATGAGTTACAATAAATGCCCCCAGCATAAAACAATTATGTACCTGCTATTGTCAAAAACATTCAACATTCTCTTTGTTGAAAAGGAAACAGCTATAAATTATTCACTGGGGCACTGAAACTCTTTTCTTTTTTTCTTTCTTTTTTTTTGGTTGCTTCCAATTAATTCTTCCCTGAACATCCCTAGGTATTTAGCTGAGGGTGGAAATTTACATGCAGAGAATTTTAGCTGTTTCTTGGGATTGTCAGACTGAGTGTCCAAATATAAAAAAAACACATAAAAAAACCCCAGCCAAGTTTTACCATATTTTCCTGCATATAATCAGAGCTTCATTATAAAAAAAATCATTCAGGATCAGTACAGGTTATATGTGTCCAGGGGTAAATATAAGTGGTCTTTTAACCGAGAGCCTCTCTCATTCCCAACAGCTCCCCATCCTCCACTGCCCTCAAGTTTCATTCTCTTTTCAGAATTTACTCCCTCCTGAAGTATGTACCCCAGCCTCATGCTATCCTTATTTCCTTAATGACATTTTTGGTGGTTTATTGAAGGGCATAGATTTCCTGAAGATTTTCAAGAAACGGTGCTTTTAAAGAGGCTTACTGAAGGTGCAGATTGTACAGTTGTGAAAACAAAAAAGAGAGAGTTTTTTATACATACCACCCCAAGTAAGAAGCTTCCTGCCAATCTACCTTCATGCACAGAGTCCCAAAATAATGTAAAAATGCAAAGTTGGTGTTCTGTCCTCACTCAAGCAGCTGTGGGATGAGGTTCAAATAGGGTCCTTGTTCCTTTTTATTTTCAAAAACATAGAATATCTCAGCAGGGCATCTGGAATAATTAAAAAAGATGATAAATCATCTCATTATATACAAGAATTAAAGTGTGCTCATCTTATTGTTAGCAGTATTTAATTTTATTCTAAAGGTGGGCCAAATAAATGCCTATTATTCTGGATGGCACTAAAATGTGCCAGCAAAAAGGTGTCTGGATTTCTGCTTCTCTTAAAGGTCTAGTCCTTGTGCTTTGTGCTTGTGCCTCGAGAGTAACTTGTCCAGGCAGAAACAGTGATGCTCAGCTGAATTTACAGATTTGTAGCTTTCCAGATGTGAAGGGAATGTATTCAAGGTGGGCCAGGCAAGCTGACACAAATGTTGTGGGTCCCCTGGCTACCTCTCCAAGCCAAAGGACAATGTTCGTCTGCCATGTCTGGTGTATGGTTGCAACAGTGGATTTTACAGTCCAGCTGTAATTGTTGGACTGGACTATCTGTGGTAACCTAAAGCTTAAATGAAGAATGGCCTAGGTTAAATGCATCTGCCCCGTAGTGGCAGAGAAAAGCTGCAGTTACTTCCCAACAGAGTGCAGGCTGTTCAAAGTCATACTCTCCTGCTTCACAAGCAGCATCTGAAGAAGATGTGAGAGGCACTGGTCATGGAAGAGAAAAGCCAAGTGTTGTCATTCAGTGTGAAAGACCTTCCAGTCATTATGGCAATATGTCCAAAATACCAAGAAAGGGAAGCATAGAAAATGGGGATGATTTTGTTTTCCTTTGGTTTTATGAGAAGTACACCTTTTTTATTCTATTCAAAATATGTTGTTTATTTGATATATGCTGGGTAGATATATGCTGGTTTGTGGGGAATCAGCACCACTAACGGTTCACTAAAAGGAAATCCTATTCTTTAAACTACCAAAAGTTATCAGACATTATTCAGAGATATATGATATAAACCCAACTCAACAAACACTTCTGTTTTAAGTAACAATTAAAAGTTTAAGACACTTTTTGTTTTACCCTTTGTAATCCAGTGCTATTGTATGTGTAACAGATGAAGAAAGAAGAGTACAATCAGTTTATGAAGGATATTACATAAGGTGCGTGCTTGTGATACCAAGAGACTATTCTCAATGACCCAGGAGGTCCCTCCCAGTTTTGAATCCCTGTAATTAAACCAGATATAAGATCAGTGAAATAATTAGGGAGAAGATAAGCACAGCTGCTGTACTTTGTTAGGCACTGCTCACTGTGTGCACCAGAAACGTCCTTCACAAGTTCAGTCAGAGTCACTGTTGGGAACAGAACTTTACCAGAGGTTTTGGATTAAAAGAAAGGAGCTCCTGTATCAATATCCCCATCCGATCCATGAAGACCTCAATCATAAAAGTAAATGACATTAAATGAGCAAAGAACAGAGTAGGCTGCTGTTTGTTTAAAGATATTAAAAAAAGGAAGCAGTACTGATTACATTTACTGTGGGTTGTTTTTTTCTGATTTCCTAACAATCTTAAACATTTTGAGGATTTTTGCCTGTTAAAAAGTGTGACTTAACAAGGAATATTTTGTTTAATGTGTTTTATAGCCAAAGCAAATGAAATGAAAAACTGGATTGACAATCAGCCTCCTCCTTCAGTTGAAAATGATATCTGTGTCCCCTTGTGAAACTGTCATGAAAAATCAAAATGTTTGGAAACAGGAAAATATATTACTGATGTTTCCAGTTTTTCCCCAAATGTTCAAGCATATTTGACTACTTCACAGATAGTGTTTGAGTGCCTAGCCTCACATATTTCGGTAAATAAATTATTACGTGATAATTTTTGGTTTAGTCCTACTCACTGATACTGCTAACTACCGCAATACAGAGTAACAATTACCATCATTAATAATTTTGAACAAATAAATTGAATGCTATTATGTGAATGCACATTTTCCCATGAATATTAAAATAAACGATTTTCAGGAGGACCACAGGTATTTAGAAGCTCAAATGGATTAATGCTTTGTGCTAAAAATGAAAAACATTTTAGGACCTCCATTCTTAAATGCTTATTTATTACTTTATCTGAGAATGAACATGAAACAAACAAACAGATGTACTACTTACCAATCTAGACTGAAATGTGGCATTAAAAAAGTCAGTATTTCCAGAAATGAAATAGTGTCAAACTTTTACTTATGTGTGCCAATATTCATTGTTTTAAAAAATATATACTGTAAGTGGTAAGAGGATTAATCAAATCTACTTTCTAAGACTCTTAGATTCCTCACTAGTTGTGCATAACCTCAATAAGAAAAGAAAAATCAGAACAGGAGAAGCTTTCCTCAGATTTTGGGTGGGGTTGAACTGAACTTTTTGTGTATGCGAGACAGCTCTGGCAGCTTTACACACATTAATTCAAAAGCTTGTGCCCTGTTTAGTCATGTGTTGGCTCCTTGGCCCTTTGCTTCTTGATTTCTTCATAAGGATGCCTATATGTGAGTTTTGTAACCATTAAATGTAATTAATAGCAGAACATTGCTAGAAAGTCAGACATAATTGATTTCTTATTTTTTCTGTGCTAAAGATCAAGGGGCTATATCCTTCTTCCGCCATTATGCATGCAGAGCTATAGGAGAATGGACCCTCTGGGACAAGTCTAATATCCGGTAGACTGCTGTCTACCAGATCCTTATTATAAAAAGCTTTCTACTCTAGCCAAGCTGTGAAAAAGCTCATGCTGTAGTGGCTGCAAAATGAGCAACTTTGATTACGTAGTCCCCATCAAGAGTAAGGTTATAAGTTAGCAAATTGAATTCCTGAACAAGACCTATTTATCAAATAAATCTGAATAGCAACTGTTTTCAAGGAGATTACAACCCGTTTTGGGGCAGTAAGAAAAGATGATGTGTTTGATGGAGAGTTTGCTCTTGACTGTATCTGTTACTTATAAAAATTAGAGCTAAGTGAATTTTTCCATGAATATTAAATCAAATGAATTTCAGAAGGACCACAGGTATTTAGGAGCTCAAATGGGTGAACAGTTTGTACTAGAAACAGAAGATGTTTTATTTTAATGCTTTCAAACAGGCAAAGATTAAATCATTCATTTTGAAAACATCAGACCAAAACTTTGCTTCCTCCATCAAAATGAACTTTTCGACTTTAACTTTGAGCGGAAAGTAAATAAAAAGTCATGTGCCTCCTGTTAGGGGACTCCAAGGTGCAGAAAAATCCTGCTGCCATCAATATGCTTATTAGATTCTTTTTCAAAATGTTGATTAAGAAAAAGCTAAGATATTTTAAATGGTGTCATAAAGAGCACATTCTTATGACATTGATACATTTTGATCTGCTCATAATGCCTAATTTTTTTTTTAATCTACCTGTAATTGAGAGGAAGCCACTCTTCTTTTTGTACTAACCAATTTGAAAAAAACTATTACTTGATAATTTCTTCTGTGTCAAAATTAAAAATGTTGCATTTTCTAATAGCAAAGCAAAACAGATTATGTTGATCAGCGTAAGGATGAAGAAATAGTAATAGCAGAAGCCATTCTTCCCATCCATGTATCCATGTATCATTAGCAAGAACAGAACGGTTTTGCTTATAGCAAAGGAATTGTATGGAACAGTTATACCTCAGACCAAATCTGTGATCTCTGAGGAAAAGAGGTTCACAGTGTTTTCATGTTTGCCCTACATTGCTATGGACAATAGATATGATGTTAATGAACTCTCTTCTTGGCAACAGGTACCAGAAAGGAAGATGAACTCAGGTATTGGGTGAATAACAACACTTTAGATGACACCTAGAATACAATAAAGAATCAATGAAGAGTTAAGATATACCGAAGAGCTTTTCCAAATGACAGAAGAGGTGAAACCCTTTCTTTCTCAAGGAGAGAAGTTTTATGTAAGTTGACATAAACCTCCTGTTTTCAAGGATTTTATTTTATAAAGACAGATGTGTAATTCTGTCTGTACTGAAACACATGTGAGTTTGACATTGTCTGAAACAAGTGCAACATTGCCTTATTGTGACCACCATATACTAGAAGAAGAGTTCACTGGTAAAATTAATGGTTAGATTCCAAAAGCATGTAGATGTTACAGTGCAGAGAATTACACCACCTCTGTGTAGGCTTTGTTCTGTTACCTGTCACCCTTTACAAAGTGCAAGGAAGATTAAGTGATGTAGCAGACAATTGTGGTAGGTTGACTTTGGCTGGATGCCAGGTGCCACCAAGTCACTCTATCACTCCCCTCCTCAGCAGGACAGGGGGGAGAAATTAGGATGGAAAGAAAAAAAACAAAACCAAACACATGGGTCAAGATAAAGACAGCTTAATAAGCAGAAAGCAAAGGCCGCACGTGGAAGCAAAAGAAAACAAAAGATTTACTCTCTACTGCCCATCAGCAGGCGATGTTCAGCCACTTCCCGTGAAGCAGGGCTTCAGTATGCGTAGTGGTTGCTCTGGAAGACGAACATCGGAAAATGAATGCCCGGCCCATTCCTCCTCCTTTCTCTTAGCTTTTATTGCTGAGCTGACGTCATATGGTATGGAATATCCTTTGGCCAGTTTGTGTCAGCTGTCCTGGAAATGTTCCCTCCCAAGATCTTGCCCAGCCCCAGCCTACTGGTGACAGGGAAGTGTTGGAGAGACAGCCTTGATGCTGTGGGAGCACTGCTCAGTAGTAGCCAAAACACTGGTGTGTCATCCACACCTTTCTAGCTACCAGTACAGAGCACAGCATTATGAGGGCTGCTGTGGGGAAAGTTCACTCCATCTCAGCCAGACCCAATATTGCAACGTATTGAGAAAAGCAACAAAATGCAAGCAAAACAAACAAGGAGCCACCTAAAATTAGTTTGCAGGAAAGTGCTGAGGACTCTGTTTTCTGTATATCTTCCTTTATTCCTGATCACTGGCTTCCAGCACTCCCTGGGATAAACGCCCATCATTCCTCAGCTTTTCCTAAAGACTAGAACTATGCCTCTCTCTGTTGGGTGCATGTATTCCTGAGTGGAATGACCAAGAAAAGACTCTTCAGTGTGGTCACCTGCTATTGCAAGCAGTAGGCCTTATCATCCTTCAGAAACTTACAAAGTTCTGTTTTCAGACATATGATATACCACTATTCCAATAGGAAGGCTGATGCCTTGGTGTTTTGATAACTTCTCCTTTCTAACCTAAATTTGTTCATGGTTAGTTTCTGTTAATTTCTTTTCTTGAGAATAGCAGTCTTAAGTTTTATTTGATGTTTAGTGCCATTTCATATTCATAGACAGAAATCATATTACCCTTCACTCCCGTTTCCTGATTCTGTTGGGCCAAACAAGTCAAGTTTCTTCAATTTTTCCCATATAAGATAGAGTTATACTGACCATTGTAATGCAATGCATTTTCAGTGTTGCTTTTTCAGTTATAACTGACCTTTTTAGACATTGATGTCTGAAATGGTAATCAGGTTTCTAGATGGAATGATATTGAAAAAAAAAGTTATACAATGAGAAATACAAAACTTAGGATGGAGGGTTGTCCACCTCAGCTTTGGGATTTCATTAACTAAAATGGTTCAAACTCACATAGCTTTATTACAATTTTATGATTGTCTTCTCTGGACAGAGCTTTAATCTTACACATCTGCGAGACAGATCTCCTGTCTGACACTGAGGAAGGCTTTCTGCAACCACTTTAGCCACTCTCTAAAAGCTCATTAAACTGTTAATTGAAACCAATTCATAATATAACAATCCTCTGTTTTCACTTCTGTTTCAGTCAAATTGAACTTCAGCTTTTCTTGCTTTCAGATTAAAAATTGTCTAGTCACTGAAGCATCAGAGCAGCAACAGAGAGGGTACAGTTTCCCGTTTTGTCCCATGGACTGTGCTGGAAGGAACAACAGCTTCAGATGCTAAAATCTTTTGACTACCTGTGAAGAGGTAAGTGCAAAAAGAACATTAAGCCAAGCTATTCCTGTGGGAATTTAGCTATTTGTTTGTTGAAAGCTTGAAATAATACTGTACATGATGCAGAAGGTTCTTAATTGATATTCAGAAGCAATATATCTTGGTGCCACAATTTAGTCTCACCCTCTAATACAGGCTGATGTGGTTTATTTTTGTGTTGTTTATGTAGTGAGCTTTCTGCCTTATCAGCTGGAGAGCATGGTTTTGAAATACGACTTTGAGAACAAAAAGTTTGAGAATAACTTTGGGGGTGAATTAAAAGGGACAAATCAAAATCTCTTGAAGTTTTATTCAGCAATGAATTGCTTATGAACAATTTTAATGGTCCTGCCTGGCATCTCTTCATATTTTTTAATAAATACCTATGTTTTTTTTATAGAATTCCTTCCTAATGTTTTAATAGTGTGTTAGTGAATTTCTGTTTTGTTATTTACTCGCACAGAGGAAATCTCTTTATATGGAGGATTTTGTTGTCTGATTTGAGAAGGCAGCCCATGATCCTAGGATAATTCTTCATATTTTTCTTTTACCTCATCCTTTCTTCACAGAAAAGGAAAAAATACTATCTTACTATCTCTTGGATGACCTTTCTTTCTTTGTATATTACATGCAAGGATTATTTTCCATTTTTCTGCAGTGTCTGTGCCTGGATGTTCAGCAGAGGTTTTTCATAATAATATAGGAAATGAATAGTTTGCTATTGGTACCAGATTATTCCTTATTTGAATGTTTTACTGTGAGGACAAATGCTGACCATAACAAAGTATTTTTCCTTTGCTTTGAAAGCTAATAGGTGTTTCGGTTTCAACTAACACAGGCATGAGAGAGGACAGTTTACAAGCATGAGAGAGAATTGTTTACAGATTTAGTGTCTTTTCAACACCACAGTCCTACTCATAGTACGTATCTCTAATTTTCAGAATTACAGTGCAACATAGGGTGAGGTTGAGATCTAAGATCAGCCTGTAATGGTGTTTTTCTTCAAAACGAATACATCTCATCAAGGAAACACGATAACAGGGCCAAACCAATATGCATAGTTTCAGATTTCAGTACATTTCAGATGAAAAGAGTTAGCAAATGCAGAGTTTTTGTATGAAAACGGGTATGATGTGACAACTGATGAATCTCAGCTATCAGAGGTGATTTTGGCAACACTTGTGTCAAGAAACAGAGAAAATAAGGTCTAACTTGTAATCTTTCCCTTATGTGACTACAGAGGTATGTATGAACTAACAGTTTTGTCAGATTAAAGTGCATCTACGTTGCAAATATTTTGATTGAGACAAATCTCAAGGTTTTCATCTGATGTCTCAAAATCTTCTCAGACATCATTTGCATGATAAGAATAATAAACAATATGTGCATTGGCTAATATTTACTGGCAGGGAAGGACTCTGGGGGGTGAAAAGTATGCCTTCCAGATTGTCACTGTACAATGTATAAGTATACGGATAGATGATAAACATTAAAAAAAACCCCAAAACAGTGCTTTTCATTTTATTTACTGAGACATTTCTACACTAAAATTATCTGCACCCTGAAAATAAACACATACTCCATTGATTCAAGCTCTAATTTACACCCAGGTAGCTCTGCTGATTTAGAAAATAGTTTCCTGTTTCACCAGAGGAAACATTCCCATACCAAAGAAAACATGTTTGTATTAGAGAAAACAAAAGACACTGTATTCCATTATGGATGATTAACAAAAGGTTTATTTTTAAAAATTGACAGTAATCTCCAGATCTATCCACATTTTAAGTGCCTCAATATAAACAATACAGTAAATCGTCTTACATATATCCATGAAGGTGTTGTGATCTGTTATACAGCAAGACTTACTCTGTTGTAGTTTTCTGGGGTATAAATGAAGTTAACAGAATTAGACTAAAATAAAAGCTGCAGTTAAACCAAGGAAAAGTAATTGTAAGAGATAATGTTGCAACATTGCAGTAACAATGGAGGAAACCTTATTGAGAAACCTTATACAAGTGGCAGATGATTTTATTTTGAAATGAAGTGTAAATAAAAATGTTTGTGCTCATCCCAGCTCATGCTGTCATACTCACACATTCACAAACACCAGGAAATTGGTATCCAGGTGATCTGTCTAGGAGAGCATGAGAAGCAAGAGATATCATTTTTTGTGTTCTTCTCCTGATGTGCTTGGATTCTTCTTAGGTTGATAACCATATACTTTCTTTGGATGGGGCTTTTTGTCCCTTTAGGAACTGACCACACTAACTCTCTCCACCCTGTCCCATCTCTGTGAACATCAGGATTAACTCACTGTCCTTTGTGTCTCCACCTGGGTGCCCTGTGAAGCCCAACCTAAATGTGTGCTAGGATCTTAATGACCTGCTAATGCTAATGCATTTGTGCATGCTCATCATCTAGCCCTTTCTTGTCTTTGACTTTCTGGTGTTTCCACAGCTGTGTTTTCTCAGTCATTGTCCATTCATACTAATTTTAACATTTCTATTATAATTCTCTATATAGTTAAATTGTAACTCTACCACATTAACTGTCTCTTCTTTCTGATGTCTGAACTCCATAAAGATCGTGCAACTTGAATGCTAATTTAATTTCTTCTAGGCCTTTTGTAATTCTTACTACATCAACATTTAGAATCTAGATGTAATAATTCACAGAGAATTTTTCTTGCTCAGTGGTTAACTTTTAAGCTGTCTGAATAACAGGATGCATGCCCACAATCAAACTGCAGTGAAACTCTCCTACAAATTGTAACTGTACCCAGGGAGACAAGGTTAATTTTGTACAAACAAACAACAGAAAAAAATGGACATTTTGTCAGGAGCTTTTTTTATATGTATGCCTCAGAGCAAACCCCATTCTAGTGTATTTTTGGATGTTTTGGGTTGTTTCTGTAACTGGGACATTCATTTATAGTATGACCAGTGTGCTGTGCAGGAGCCTTATTGTCCATGAGAAATTTAACTCTATTTCTATTCAAGAAAGTCCATTCAGAACAAGTCCCATACTCAATTCATGTCCATGTTTAGCCTGTCCTAACATAATGTGTAGGACACAGATGAAAAGAGGAAATACTGAGACTTCAGAGAATCTTCCTGCCGTGAAATTCTTTGCCAAAGTCCGAAATCCCAGTAATTGTTCAGATTGTACAAGCCTGTGCCAGAAGACTGTCACTACCCTAGCATTCCCAGGTCATAAACCATTTTTGTGACTTTTTTTTAAGTTTAAAAGGTAGAAAACATGTCTGGCAACTTCTCTGTGTATATATTGATGTATTTGGGATCAACAGTAATGCTTGAATTGAGGTCCTTTTCTTTTGAAAGGGTAGGCAAAGAAGTGGTGCAAAAGGTCTCCGGAGGGCTCCTTACGCCTCCAGTGTACCTCTCCTTTCTTGATACACCGCTACCAGATGTACTGATTTTCTGGATATACTGCAAAGCCTATTTCGTCCCTTCTCCCAGATACATGAGAAACTGTGTTGCTAGTGCATGATGAGTCCTACTGCATTTGGGGCCTTTATTTGGTTCCTGGAAGCTTGGAGGAATTAAATTTCATTGAAAGGATGAGAAATATAGTATGTTGAAATATAACAACTATATACTAGAGATAGTATGTTGATGAGAGTGCTACTTAAAGAACTGTGAAGGCACAGGCTGAACACCTGTTGAACCACACACACCTTCTGTAAATTTAAAAATTAAAAAAAAAGTGTCACTACAGTTTCAGAAAATTCCTCAGGTGTGTTCTGGGTCTAAAGATTCAAGGCAAAACAGCTTTTTTTTTCAACTGTATATGCTAAAATTAACCATCAAGCACATGACTAAGACTGTCACAGTACAGATACATACACATATTCATACATATATTATTTTGAAATAATGCACTACTAATACCTGTTACTGTGCCTGTTTAATGTATATATGTAATCTGTATATATTCACATTCACAGTAATCAGTACAAATCTGAGCTGTAAATTACAGATCTAAATAAATAATTATGAAATTGGAAGCAAATTATTCTTTGAAAAGAGGTAAACAGATCTGATGTTTTTATGTTATTATGTCATTTATGTGGCTGTGTTTATGCTAACTGAATACCAATTTTTTTATATTTATTGCTAAATTGATTGCTGTTACTTTATAGCTTGTCATGCAGCATCTCTTGGAGATGTTTGAAAAACAGGCAAGGGTAATTTAGAATCAATTAACTGAATAGAGAATAATTATCCTTTTTCCTGTCCAGAAAATAAAGTTCTGGAACCATGGAAATGCATCAAGTTTTGGAACTAAAATCTATTCTTAGAAAAGTAATGCTAGTCATACAAGCAGAGAAAAAGACTCTGATCAAGGATAATTTTATAATATTGATTTATTGGATACCTCCTCTTAGATCTGCTGTGAAAACCTAGATGATGAAACATAAACACTGCCCAAACTGATGCCTGGCATCTGTAAAGATGTGTTTTTCTTTAAGAGGACACATTTCTGTTACCATGCTTCCAAAGGTTGGTGTTGTTTCCACATGTGATGTAATCTATGATTTTTCATATCACCTGCCCTATAAGGTAGCGACATCTAAAAGTTTGCATTTTGGAGGGGCAGATATCTATGAGAAAAAAAAGTAACATTTGCTTAAAAAGCTCTGCATGAAGTTTATTATTGCAAATGTTTTTATGTAATGCACTTCTCTATAAAAATTGTTCAGAATAAACTGAGAGATAGATATGCAGTATAAAGGGTAGAAACAAAATCAGATTTAAACATGCAGTAAGACTTCCCTTCTACCCCCTCAAAAAAAAAAAAAAAAAGAAAAAAGTTGTAGCAACTATAATTACACAAGTAATCGGAAATACAGTATCTGTGTCATGACCTGATCTTACTTATAGTAAGAAACCTTGATGAATCATTACTCCAGATTTCCAGGATTGTACATGAGATCCAGCTCTAGACTTGAAATTCAGACTGTTAAAGTAAATAGGTGTTAAGGTATCTCTGAACTGTAAAAACATAGTTG
Source organism: Phaethon lepturus (assembly GCF_000687285.1). NCBI lineage: Eukaryota > Metazoa > Chordata > Aves > Phaethontiformes > Phaethontidae > Phaethon > Phaethon lepturus. The sequence continues at coordinate 96,481 of NW_010533684.1, forward strand.
TATTCATCCAGTGGTCCACAGCAGGATGTGTGTGAAAAACAAAATGTGTATTTAATGGAATCTGCATATATAAATCTTTCAAATATAAATCGAAAAAACCCCACCCCTCTTGTTTATATTCCCAGATTAAATCTACATTAAAATTGAATCAGGGTTGAGAGGATGTATCAGCAAGTTAAAGTGAAATGCATTACAGGAATGCTACAATTTCTCTAGAAAGAGAAAGTATAAATTCTGGAAATTTAGATTCAAGGCAAATCTTAATAGAAATCTAAGACTCAGAAGGACACAGCTAATGCACTCCGATAACCTTAACTCTGCCCATTAGCGATCCTTTTAAATAATCAGGCAATTATTTTCCTGTAATTGTTTTTGCACAGTCCAATTAGATGAAACCATTCCTGTTAGATTGTTTTAATTTTTATTTTCCTTTGTAGTGTCACTACAGTGTGAAATTAATGTTTCTTGGATCTCTGCATCTTAAGTCTTGTTTACACATGGAAAAGTTTTGGAAAAAAAGAACCAAACCTCTCTATCGATGACACCGGTTCAACAGAACCAATGCTGGCAGTGCTGACTGCCAACACCATTTCAATACGGCTTTAGTTAGGCTTGCTCCCAGCCTAACTGGGAGGGCTGGTATGGTGTTGAAAAGGGTGTTTTTTGTCTAGATCAGAGCTCTCTACTCTACTATGTTTGATTGCTGCAAGATGTACTTTTTAGATAGGTATCTTCAAAGTTGTTGTCAGACTAGTGATAGAGAGTGATGAGTCTGAGACAATTTGAATAGTTTGGGCAACATAAGAAAGAAAAGCCTTAGCGTGCCTGAGTGTTTGGAGGTCTCAGGGCTAGGTATACACTCTGGAAAGGAACATGGTCATTTTCTGGCCTGACATTACATGAACCTTTTAAGAAGGCCATTAAGATTTCATGTTAAATGTGATGGCATGTTTCCCCTTCAGACTATTATGTACACCAATAATGCAAGCTATTTCATTTATATTTAGGCAGGATGTAAAACCATTTTGATATCAAGTAGTAATCACCTTAGAAATAACTATGCTCTCTCCTGGAAGTATTTTGGATAAACTGAAGTTCCTACTACAAGCTGTTTCTTACCCACACTGCTACCCTCAGCTCATCACCCAGGAGTGGAGCCTCCTCAGCTTGGTTTGGCAATGGGCTCCTTACTCCTTATTCTTCTTAATTCCTCCATCCACTCAAGTTCTCACCAGAAGTTCCCCCCCCCCGCATAAAACCCCAACCTGTACTTGCTACTCACCCTCTGCTCTGCCCCAAACCGGATGATATGAAAGGACAGCATACTTTTAGGTAGCCATCCATATGTCAGCCTTTCCAAAATGAGCTATGAATGATTCTGTAAATAAAGGAAAGCAGATGACCTGAGGATTTGTTGACTTTTTTAGCATGTAATTAAAAATGCAATTGTGTATTTTTCTTTTCTGTACTTGCACTTGTGTATATTTGCTTCCTGGGTTGGTGTGGCACGGGAACACGTATTTCATAGCTATTAGATGAATGCCAGAACTGGAAGGACTCACTGGAAAGTTTTCATTCTGATATTCCCTGTGCTTATGCAAGCTTTCCAGTTGTTTGAGGTTTCCTGATTACTGTCCTTTTTATGGTATGGATTGGGTTTTGACACCAGTAGCTATACCAAGAAACCTGTAATTCCACTATTTGTCCTATAGACTTTAATTTGGCTGTTCGTGTAATGATGTAAGTAGGTAAGTCATAATAAAACTAGCTATAAAAATTCTTTCAACTCTTTTAAAGTTCACTTTCTTAAACAAAAGTAAAAGACTGAATATATTTATTTCCAGCATCTAGAATTAATGAGTATAATTTAACAAATTTTTCCATGAATAATAGATGTAATTAAGTGAATTATTTGTGTTCTATGTACATATACTTTGATCATATTTGTCTCAGTTTCTCTTCATGTCCTGTATGACCTCAGTTCTCTTTCCTGACGAGAACCTACAATTTTTCTCCATGTCCCCAATAGTCCATCACTGTATCCTCATCTCCCTGGCATGTTGCTGCCTATACAAGAGGGAGAGCAATGCCAATCCAATTTTGAATATTATTGTGTTGATTGCCCAGTTGTGCTGACTGGTCAAAGACAATAGATAACCTTTACATTTGTACTGCTTTTTAAAAATTATTTTCTCATGCTGAGCCCCAACACAAATACCATTTTTCACAAATCTTGTATAAGATTCACAACTTGGAAATTTCCAACCTAGAAATTAAGTCTACCCAAAGGAAATCAGCTAGTGATTTCAAAAATATAGTGGGGGAACTGACAGACAGGCATACAGCTGAATGACCAGAGTCCTGGGAATGTAATGGGATTCTCCTTACCCACCTTTGAGCACTACTTCACCCTGTGTTTGATATGGGGGATGCAGGGTATGGTAATACACCAGCTTAAACCAAGATGACAACTAACAGGGTAATCCCATTGCTAACAAAGAACCATTTGTTCTTGCTGTGGCCAGGTGGCAGAAAAGAACTGATCCATCTGGAATGTAATCTTCAGTACTAAAGAAAAAAAAAGGAAAATGGAGTAGTACACCTGTGCTCTGCCAACTTCATGGCCTTATACATTAAATCACACCTTGGTGTGCTTCTGAAAGTCAGGGTGGAAGATGTCTGGATGCTAAGCAGAGACCTACCAAGAGCTTTCCTTGCTGTTGCAAAGGTGGTACCTCCCCTCCCAGACCTTTCTGGAGTTCCCACAAAAGAGTCAGATGTCACCATGCATCAGCAGATATATACATACACATACACACACAAATATATTCTATTCTATGAAATATGATATTTTCTGAATAGAATATTTTCTATTCTATTCTATTCTATTCTATTCTATTCTATTCTATTCTATTCTATTCTATTCTATTCTATTCTATTCTATTCTATGTATACACACATACATATACACATATATACATATACACACATGTACACATATACACACATGGATCCCATGAGTAGGAATTGATATCCAGTCTTTAAAAGGATGAGACTTCTCTTCTTATGAGGGGCCAAAAAAAAATCCTAGTCTTTTCTGAAGAAACACATCGCTTTTGCAGTCAACAGAAAGAAAACTGAAGTTTCTAGCCAGGAGGAACACCAGCTCCCCACTTGTTTCAACATGTGCTTGACTGGCAGAAGAGAAAGTGAAACTTAGGGAGAAATGCAGAGTGGGTGTGGTGGAGGGGGAGAAGGAGAAAGAAAGAAGGAGTTCTGGTTAAGAGACTTATCTGGATGAAGGGAACCCTGAATTTTATACCTTCCACCAGAAATGTTTTTGTGTTTTATGTGTAGCAGACTTTGTGTGATAAAAGCTTCTGAGTGGTCCTTGAATTGCTGTAACTTCTTATTGGACGCTTATATATAATCATATATTTGAGAAAATACACACTAGCTTAAAATGTATTTCTTTACTATTATTTGGGCAAACTGATTGCTTAAAGATAGATATGCATAAATAAATCCCATCTTTTGCTTTGATAAATTTAACTTTCTAAGTTATAATACAAAAGCAACTGTCAGTGTTGTATGAAGAACAATGCTTGTTTCCAATATTTGGGATAAAACTTGCAAAAGAAAGAAAATATCTTCTCTGGTTGGCTATTTTAAAACTCCTTTTTCTGTAGGCCAGTGGTACAATGAGTCATGCCCTAGCTATGTCCTTCCACGGTGTGTGGTGACTGCACAGGATAGAGAATGCTCCAACATGATACACACTGCATCTCATATTGGGTAGGGGTTATTCATAACTGTGCTGAGCTTGTGAAGTCTGACTGTAAACACAGTTTGGATTTGTAAAGGAGTTTGATATCTGTCTCTTTTTCTCTCTCCTTTTTTTTAAAATAGTGTGTTTTTTTAAGACTTAATGCCTGCTCTTCCCTATGGAAAGATTTCTTTCGGTTTGTTTCATAACTCAGGTTTTCTTTAGCAGTAACAATCAACAGAAACAAAGAAGGTGGTAATGGTGATCATTAGCTGCCCTTGTTTCATATTTAGTGTGTTAAGAAATATTTAAAGCTATTCTTATGGGTTTTTTAAAAACTAGAAACAATGTTTCCTTGTACAAAGAGAACAAACACTAATTGATTGTGTCATGAATTAACAGATTATCTCCAGATTCTTGCTATTAAACACTCCTTCAGCCCCCCTCCCTCCAAATCTAACAAGCTGCATAAGGTCTCCAAGGAATTTAATTGATCTTTTGAAGTATTTATACATAATTTGAAAACACCTGCATCTTAAAAAGGTGTTCAGAAGTTCTTGAAAGTATTTGGAATAATGTTTTCAGAATGTGTAGTGCTTAGCAGGTGCCAGCTGAGTCAAGTTCTACAGGTATTAGTCTGAACAGTGTTCACCTTGTTTGTTCATTAAAGTAACTCGTTATAAGCCAAGGTATGTTGACTGTGTGCTGCTTAAATTGGAGTTAAGGCCTAATGAATTGTACATATGCATAATATCCTAGAACATTTTCCCTTCTAATTTGTGCTCCAACCAATGACTTGCAGATGTTTTATATGATCCTATCATATTTGGAAGCCAAAAGTAACTGCTTTGTGTTGATATAATTCCAAAGTCAGATGTTTTCCTTGCTTGCAGTTGTTATTAAATCTAAAAAGGGAGAGCATGCTAAGAGAATTGCTAGAAGTTATTTTATTGCAATTACTAAATATTTAAAAAATACAATATATATGTATGCATGTATACATATGTAACTTAGTAGAAACATGGAGATTTGTACCCAAGTTTACCAGCTTGAATCTGAACAAAAGCACTAATTTAAAAAATAAAATGAATTATTAATGTTCACAGAAACACAGAATGGTTGAAGTAGGAAGGGACCTCTGGACATTGTTTGGTCCAACACCCTTGCTCAAGCAGTGCCACCTATAGCTTGTTGCCCAGGAGATGTCCAGATGGCTTTTGAATAACTCCAAGGATGGTAACTCTACGACTTCAAATAATACTAGCCGTATTATTTTTTTCTCACACAGATGCAGAATTAGTAAAATATAATTAACTGAAATGTAGAAAAACTGAGAGTCAAGAGCCTTGGGTGTTAGCCTGAGCTCAACCTCTTCTGTGCTCCTTCTCCTACTTCTTGAGGATTGTGTTTAATTAGATTGCAAACTCTTTGGGGAAGGGCTCTCTTCCATGTATTTGCATAGTGCTCAGCACAGTGTGCCATATGATCTCAGTTCTTTAACATAATAGTGCAATACTAATGGCCAGATCCACCCCTGCAAGCAACACCTTAATGGGAGTATTAAGCTGAAGGGACAAGACCCAAGATGTAGAATTTGCCTGAGAGTGGGTAAGCTCCTTCTCATTGCTCCAGCTCTTCTGAGGCTGTAGCCACTGAATCTGTTGTACAAGCGTAACAGGACTAAAAAAACCCCAAAGTGGTCCAAGAATCAATGCGTATTGCAAATTTGCCTTGTGGAGCATGGATCCGAAGACTGCCTGATACACACCCTCTCTTTCATTGTGTGTTCCCTGGGTGCTTACATACTGCTAAGTGAAGAAAGCTGAGGAGCAATTCCGGTCCCCAAAATCAAGTGGTGTAGGCTGGACTATGGCTGTACTTCTCAGAATTAACTCCCACTAGAGTAAATTGACCGCATTTGTAATACAAAACACTTACTCAGGCTTTTGTTTTGCCTGGGTCCATTGTGATATTTCTCTCACCCAGAGAAATAATTATGATTTCATGTGGAGTGGTTATTTTAGTTCAGAGTATCTGAAATAATGTGAGATTGTATAGGCAGCCAAGATCAGGGTCATTTGAAACTAAGGGTACATGCTGTGCAACATGGAAAGTAGGGCTGTGTCAGGATACAAATCCTGGAGGATGTAGTGTGTGGTGGAAAAGAAATCTGATGCAGTCTCACAGATGATGACTTTTAACAACAGTTCTTGGTGTGAATTATTATTGCAAAGAAGGCAAGCTTTCACCAGTTCTGATCTGGTAGATATACTCAAAGAATGTTTAAATGACTCATTGCACCACGTACATGTGCATTAAGGTTTTGTACAGTACAAAGCACAGCAGCCCCAGTTACTTTGATCTATTAGCATGGGTGCCAGTCTCCCAGTCCTTTATCCCTTTACTAGAGTTCCCAAATTGTTTGGTTACACACCAACCACCATCTCACCACCATCTCACCATTCAGTCCTTTGGTACAGGAAGGTGGTACTCTTTGCTGCATGATGGACCAGCTTTAGGTAGTGCATGTGTGCACATCCATGTGTGCAAGCTGGAAGGGCACTCTGTTCCTTCTATCATTCTTCCAAGACTGTCCAAGATCCTGTGAGCTGGGACAGTATCTTGGGAGGCAGGAAGGCAAGGATTGTTCTCCTCTGGGTGATGCGACCATGCAGCCCTGGTCTTATACACTTTATTAGATGGTCTCTGTGTTCTGAGAACCAAACTAATAGAATTCTATGTCTTCCAAACTAGACATACAGGTATTTTCTTATGTCTACTGACATATTTTCAGTACATTGCTTATTTTAATTTATTTGTTTCTGTTTTGATGATTGTGCAAAATGTGATATGCAGTGATATATGCATTTAATAATTTAAAGTTTTATTTTAAGCAAAAGACTGAAATCTCATTCTTCTCATACCCAAAAAGAATAGACATGAAAATAGGGACCAAGCCTTAAACACAGCATTCATTGTTATTCTTGGGACTTCATCCCAGGTTGTCAAGATACTCCAGAGACAAGGGTCTGTCCTAGAAATACTTATGTTTTGAAGGCAATGTGTTAATGACTGAAACCTAGCACACTTATAGTGAGCATGGTTTTTGAAGATGAAGGATAAGTATCTTAGTTGGTTATATATAGTTCAGTGACTTGGAGGAAACCCTTATATAACCATATGGCAAGAGAAGCTTCTGTTATAAATGAAAGGACATCTAGACGTCAGAAATAAGGGGTATTTTGTGATAATTATTTTTAAGGTCACAAAATAGTTATTTGAAAGAGAACTTTATGCTTTAATAGAAATGTTCAGTTATTTTTCTTACTGTTAATTACTTTCTCTGCATTTCTCTGTATATTTTTCATTGTGGAACATTTTTTCTTTAATACATAATTTTGCTGTGAAACACCAAAGAAATGTAATGTTTACTCTGAGCAAAAATCCAGCTCTGATATTGTCAGCATTCATTCAGCTCTTCACATTTACTTGTTCTCTTGCGTCCAAATATTGTTCATCATGGCAATGTTCATTCCACCGGGATTGCTTTTCATAACACAAAATAAATTCAACTTGGTACAGTACTAATCTTGCACAGTACTAATCTTGCACAAACTTTTAGTTATTACTAAAACTGCATACCTAAGTGATAGAACAACACAGTACTGTGTGCGAGTTGCTCAAAAGATGTTTTTGAGATGTGGGCACATTATTGCTATAAGAAAATATATGAAATATAGGATGTCATATCATACTTTTCTTTAAAAAAATATACCTATTATTAACAAGAAAGCATGATACCTCTTTTGCTGACACAAAGCTAGCAATATGTGAATATCCTGACCATATGAATTTGAAGCTTAGACTTGTGGGATATCAAGAAATACTTTACAAAGGTATATGTGCATGATTTTGCTTAGGCCACATAATATCTTCCCATGATCTGAGGGTTAAGTTAAGAGAAATTTATGAAGAAATGTTATGACACCCTCTATGCCTCAGCTTCCCTTCCTGGAAAATGAAAAATGTGACATTTCATTTCTTTTAAAGTAATTTGAGATCTACAGATTAGAAATGATAGCTAAGGAATTGCTGTTCCTGGGGAGTTCAGGAAGGTCCAACCTCTATCACAGAATATTACAATAAAGCAACTTACTCAGACTACCAGTTTATTTGCAGTTATGATTGGTCCTTGATTTTTTGGTATCTGCTATGCTTTTCGGGGCCCTCACCAACAGAGTGTGACATCTATGGCAAGCAGTGGCAAGATGTTTGGGGGCTACTCTGCCTAAGGGCTGTTTTATGTTCTGAGCTAGGTTTTCACCAGTCTAATAAAGCTTTCAGTGGACTTTTATTGTCATTCGTAGCTTTATTAGTCTTTTATCTGACTGTTGCTTTGGCCTTTCCCTTGATTGACTGTGCCTAAAGCAATCTTCACTCTTTAACTATAATGCTGCCTTTCAGGGAATAGAGTTTCCAGAGAACAAGTCAGCTGCTGTTATAGCTAAACACAGTGCTTTGCTATAAACAGCTCCATGCCAAAACTGTCTCAGTTTATGTAGGATATTCTTGTGTCAAAATGCTGCTTTTTTATTTGTTAATGCAGATATTTATTATAACCATCTTGCAATGTCTTTGCTTTCCAGAAGAACTGGGTTATAATGGTACACAGCTTGGCAGAGACATGTTTATGCATTTAGATAAGTAGCATGGAGTTTGCAGATATCTTGAGTCAGAAATGTGGGTCTGATTGTTCTGGATCCTTTTCATGGCCTGCCACACTGTACACATTTTTCCTTACCAGATGCTCCTATACACGACAGTCCCATTGCCCAGGCAGAATGGCTGCTACCTTGCATGTATTTGGGACAGAGCTATCTGAGATGTGCCAGAGTTAAGAGGTTAGCAGTTAATTGCATAATGTATTTGGCATAGGTTTACTTATCTTAAAATTATATAGGATTTATATTAGAATTTATTGTACAAATTTGTATTAATCTTTACTCTTGACTGTGAGGGAGGTGCTTCACTCCACTTGGTGAAACCAGCTGTTAAAACTGCTACAGTTGGTTGATATTTATTTCTCCAGCACCTTTTCTCACAGATACCGGGGTCCTCTGCCAGGACTCCCTCCTGCTTCCATCAGCAGTTCCTGTTCTTCCTCCCCTCTCCCACTGGTCTCAGACTCTGAGTCCCATGTCCATTTGGGAGAGCACAGCTCCTTTTGCTCCCTTGCTCATGGTACCAAAATAGATGAAGAGGATGCTCTGCGTCCCCACATCCTTTCTACCAGACCTGCAAGTTCCCAGTTCAACAGCAGGGAAGCCAACTGGGTCCCAAATTGCGCTTCCTTGTAGTTGCCTCTTATATGCTTCCACACAGACTCACAAGTTACTGACGTGGACCCCATTTTCTCCCTTGTCTTGGAAGATATTGGCCTTGGCACTGGTAGTGTCATGTATTGAAATGCCAGAAAAATGCCACATAATTGTGATTCTGTAGGTACAGGTTGTATGATTTGGATGGAGGTACTAGGGGACTTCTGTTAGTATATTTATATAAGATTGCTAACTAGATCCAGTTAATAGGATAGATTATATTATTTTAGCTGTTCTTTGTAGAAATCCAGATGAAAAACATTTTCTGGACATTTTAGGAACAGTTCTTGTCTTACATGACCTATTACTTCCTTGTTTACCATTGCAGTGTGAGTGGTGAAAGACCATGAAGCAGGCTGTCCATTTAGTAACACTGTGGAAACTATCATTGTCCCATGATCTCAGGGACAGCCCCAGCAGAGACATGTAGTCCTTAATGCTGAGCTCCATGCCTGCATTGTTGCTGTGAGAGCTAAATACTTAGGTCTGGGATTCACATACCAACTATATTGATGAAGCAAGGCAGCTAAATCAGCACGGTCAAAATACCACAGACGAGGATGGATTTGAAACCCCTTGTGCCTCCAATTCCATGCCTGATGGATGTTATCTGCTTTTGCCAAGTGCTCATTCAGGTACACATAATATATCCAAGTATAGATGATTGTATGTTTATATAACTGAAATTTGCATTTATGGTCTTTTTTAACAGCATTTGATAGCTTTTTCTGAAAGAATTTGTCCAGTCACCTTTTGAATTAATGTAAACTTTTAGTCCTCTTTTCTTGCCACTGATATCTAGGGCCAGCTGGATGACTTTCACGTCTGTAAACTGGCTCATGGATGGTGCCAAATGCTTTTGTGTGAAAAGCTACTTTCTACATATTTATTTTTATATTTTTATATTTTGTATTTCTTTTTTATATTTTATTTTGAACCCATCACTTGGCACTGTCATTTGATCTCCCTTAGTTCTTTCATTGAAATGACACAATAGATAAAATGTGTTTGCATGGCAACACCAAGCACACAGCGGCCTTCAAGAGGCTGTTAAGACAAGTATATACCAAGACCATGTGTATTACATGCTGGCTTTTGGGGGGGGTGACCCGGCCGG
>NW_010533684.1:106772-131821 GCF_000687285.1 Phaethon lepturus
GGTGCCCACCAAGCTGCTCTATCACTCCCCGGGGGCAGGTGCAGATCTGCTCCAGCGTGGAGCTCCATGAATGCAGGGGCACAGCCGGCCTCACCACGGGCTGCCGGAGAACCTCTGCTCTGGTGCCTGGAGCCCCTCCTGCCCCTCCTGCTGCTCTGACCTGGGGGTCTGCAGGGCTGTTCCTCTCACATATTCTCACTCCTCTTTCCCACTGCAGTTGCTGCCTGCCATTTCCCCCCTTCTTAAATATGTTATCCCATCGTTGCTAATGGGCTTGGCCTTGGCCAGCGGTGGGTCCCTCTTGGAGCCGGCTGGCACTGGCTCTGTCTGACACAGGGGAAGCTTCCAGCAGCTTCTCACAGAAGCCACCCCTGCAGCCCCTGCTACCAAAACCTGCCACGCAAACCCGATACACGGCTGAAGCGACGGTTGGTGTTCTGGGAGGGTGTCACCTACTGAGAGATTGTGGGCAGCCTCGGCCCACGCTCAGCTCGCCTGGCTACGCAGGGCGGTCCCGGAACGACAGCGCTGGGCACCCCGGGCCAGCGGAGCGGAGGTGCGGAGCGGAGATGCAGCCTGTGCGCGCGGGAGGAGCGGGGCTTTACCCCGGGCTGGGAGCTGCAGAGGGGGTTGTCTCACAGCTGAGCTGTTTTTCAGACCTGGCTTCCGTTTTCTCCAACACGCCTGTGCAATCCTTGCTTTAAAGCCCTTAAAGCGAGGGACCACTCTGGAAATGCCAGAACAGGGTGACATATAGTGGCATTTGCAGATAGCGTGAGAGAAGACAATAAAACCTGTATATCCTTTGTTCATGATAGCTTGATATTTTCTTTATATTCAAATCACAGTCACTGAGAAAAATTCAGACCCGCACTGATAACTTCAGTGCTAATTACATCACATCTGGATTTGGCCCGGGCAGCCCAGGCGTATGTCGGTGGATGATATTACGTGGGCCGAAACGTGAAGCAAGCTGTGGCATTCACAGTTCACCAGTTTTCTGCTAGTTGCCTTAAATGATACCAATTGTTAGATTTGGCCCAACCCTAAGCTCATTTCTGTAATATTTTTATTATCAATTTGTCCGCAACACTGGTGCACTAGAGCAGAACTCCCAGAACTAGCGGTTCCTGGATATCAAAATTGCATTTTATTTTTTTTTATTCTGGCACTTAACAGGCAATGCTTTTACACAGAAAAGCAAGAACACTTCAGTAAACAAATGCCCTAAAATAAATCCTGTGCTAAAACAGAGAGAGAGTGAGAATGTGATGCTAACCAGATTTTTCTTTCAGAGCTGATTCTTTCTTTCCTTGGGGAACAGGGCAGCTCTAACAGGTGGAAGGTTATTAAAATCATAGCAAAGATGAGCAAGGCACAAATTTGTCCTGGAATATTGGGCAAGAAAATAAGAAAAATAGTATAGGTCAAATTCTTACATTGTTTGACCTCAGGAATCAAAGCGGGTCCAAATAGAAGCAGTGCTAAGATTTTAATATTTAGCTCTGTTTAGTATAGGTCACTTTTTTCATTTAGCACAAACTATACTTTACTCAAAATTTGTGTGATTAATGCATTGGTTTAGCTTCCCAATGTGCACTGCTGCTAGGCAGATTCAGATATTATTTATTTTTATTAGTTTATAATATGTCAATTTTTCTTGCTTATCTGTCAGCTCCCACAAAAATACATAAATCAAAAATATAGCAATGTGGACACTAACAAGGCATAATTATTGTAGGGTCTGTCCCTTTTTAAAGAAAAATACAATTACCTACCAATATGTTGCTGGGATTAGGTCAGAATTTGCATAATACTGACTCATATTTTCTTAACAATTTTAACATCAGACAATAGGTTTTGCAAATCTATATTCCTTGCCTGTTTTTCAGTTTTATTTTTCAGGCTAAAATAATAAGAAGCTCAGTCAAAACAAGATAATTATTCCAGTCTATCCCCACAGAAAACTTTAATTACTCCATGGCATGTTTCTAGGATTAGGTCAGATTTTTATAAGGCTGATTTTTTTTTAAATAACAATAGGCAATTAAGTCTGCCAAACTATAATTTATTACAGTTAAATTTATTCATTTTTCCACAGATAAATATTTAATAGAAAATAACTCAATCACTGCAGGAGATTAAAGAAGATTTTTACCTCAATATAATCTTAGAAAAACAGCAGACAGTTTTCTGTTCTTGGCTGTAATACCAAAAAGCATCAAGTTAAATGACAAGATGAAAATAGTTGAAAATTTTTAACTTCAGTGAAATAATAGCTGCTAATGTATAGGATTATAAAACCCCCAGTAGCAGACTATGTAACAAATAGATCCCTCCTGAAATACTGAAAACTATGGTTGGGATCTAGGGTTAAATAACCGTGATATATTTATAGAGGGCAAGGGATCACCATAAAATAAAGCAGCAAATAGTAAAGAAGTCAATGTAAAAGAGAGGCCAGGGATTTAGGGTATAGAGATCATAAATTTTCATCGATATAAACAGTCCATGTACCTCAGGAGCTGAGTTTTAGCTATAATTTCAGGTCTGACCTATAGGCTTTTGGTGTTCACAGTGCATGCACGATCAAGATGCCATCCGAGGAGGTGAAAAAAAGGTTTCAGATCTGTGTGATTTACTCATTTAATCATCCCCAAATCCACCCCAAACACAATACTGTGTCGAATATCAGTACTTGAGAAGATTTTATTGTCCCACTAAATTACATTTAATTCTTGCTATAACATCTCATATAAACAAGAATAGTGAATGATTTCCTCCCCAGTGTGTTCTTTGGGAGGCAAGAAAAGATTGTTATATGGAATGCATAGATCTGGAAAAGGTCACCTTTTCTCTGTCCCTCAGATCTCCAGAATGCACACAGATACTGTCAATTGCAACAGATGGTTTTCTTTTTCTGCTTTAAGGTGATATTTTCTGGTTTAAAATAATAATTATGAAACCACCACAAAGAACCATTTGAGGCTTTTAGCTTTTTACTAATTGCTCTGAAAGAGAATTCTAAATGATTTCCAAATGACTTAAATGATTTGGCTAAAGAGCATCTTATTACAAATGGGTTGAGTTGAAAACATTGTGTCAGCACTAAATGAGGCTTTTTTTCCCCCCTGCTTTTCTCTAATGGGCAGATCAGAACGTGTAAAGCACCCTCCCTGCGATGACTTTTAAATAGGCTTTGGATCAAGCCTTTATTTAGACAACGTTTTCTTTTTAATGGAGTTTACCACACTGCCATATTTGCCATTACTGCACTCCTTGCAGTATTCCCTATCCTTTGAATCTGAAATCCTCCAAATAATGCGGGCAAACGCAGCGCCGGTGAGCAATAAATGCCCAGCTGTCTTCGAGCAGATGACTTCAAGGCTGCCAGCGGCCTTGCTTTGGTACTGATAGCTTGCGGAAGAATTTCTGACTTGGGGACTGGTCCAGTAACACTTTAGCAAGCGAGAAATCCTTACCCGCATGAATAATCACATTAGTTTCATCAAAACCAGTTGCATAAATTACACAACCTGAGTAATACAGCCCGCAAGGCGCAACCCAATGGCAGCCTATCATCTACCCTCCTGAAGTTCATTGCTTGTGTTATGCCAACTTTTTAAAAATACTGCGACGCTCACGAAGAGACCTCTCTCCTGTGCCCATCCTAACGAGGTAACTGAATGACTGGTAAAGCAAGAGCGTTTGATGTAAGTACTGTTTTTCAAATACTAAAATACCTGCAAAAGATGTCAAACAGCTTTGCCGGTGAATGGTAGCGCTTTTATTTCGAGCCACTAGGTTGCACTGTTGTATAGAGAACAAAGGCGCCCTTGCCGTGCGGCATGCAAACAGCCTTCATGCTGTGCAGAACCTTGTAAATACTGTTTTACAGTTTTCACTAACAACAGGAGCATATGAGATCAAGAGAGAAAGACTGGCATTTAGAAATCTTTGCTTTCTTCTCAAAGGCAGGTCCAGGTCCTGGTTTCAGTTAGGTGTTTTTGTTCTGTGTAAGGTGCCCTGAAGATAACTGTATTTTGGAATTTGATTTTTTTCTTTTGGGGGGTGGGGGGGGAGAAGCTTCTGGGGGACAGGTTTGGAAGGGGGAACCAAGTTGTTATTCTTGAAGAATTCTTGACTTGACACACATGTTCCTGGAGACCCATCTAAAGCTGCCATGGGCCCTCCTATATACATAAACTCCGAACACGTGCTTCCCCTTTCCTCTCCGATTTGGCACTGTTTGATGGCCCAGACAATACAAAAGCACACATCAATTACTTCCCTATGTACATTACACACTCTGGGCAATCACGAACATTATATACTGTTCACGTGTGAACAATTAATTACAGTTATATTATTTAGTCATTCTTTCCACTACCATTGTCCAAAGTAAATTTTTTCTCTAAGTATAATATGGTTTTAATTTAGGAAGCAGGGTTTCTTTAACCTATTTGACATTATGCAAACCATCTTAAAGGAGGTTTCATGCTATTTCCACTCTGTCTGCTAACATAGCTCCCCGCCCAAATGTGAGCTGTGTTTCATCAAGCAAATTACTTACAGAGGATTTTGTTCGAAAAGACGTTGGGTCCATTCCTTTACCCGTATTTATTCAGCTCTGGTGTAAATCTTTTTGTATTTTGCTCTGTGGATTAACACCTCTCTCATCCTCTCACTACCCTCTCTTTAGGGCAATACGCTGAGACAGTAATAATGAGGAGCAGAGCTGGTGACTCCATCTTGAAGCTCTGGGAGGGAATAGGTCATCCCAAAGGACCTGAGTCTGTGTTGGGTTAGTTTAGTTGGCCTGCTACAAGTCTTACATTTGGGAACTATCTGCTCCAGGTTTTGACTCTTTCAGTAACAAGGTTTCTGGCTGCTAATTAAATTTCTTACTGCTCCAACAAGGGCACCTAGATGAAAACAAACTTCACTGATTACAAGATCATGTGTTGCATGCAATTAACCCATTACTGGGCCCTGGAAAGGAGAAAGCTGATCTGAGGGAAAAAGGACAAAAAGGAGATATACCTAACAGACTGAAAGAGAATTGTATCTACTGCTCAAATGAAGCTGATGATTCTACTTCATTTCACCTAAAATTAATATGGAATTAATATTTTTTCACAGGATCACAGGCACATGCAGACCTTTACTGCAGAAAATAATAGAGGTGAACAGACATTGAGAATATTCTGCATCTGGTTTCCCTTCATATTTAATTGCACTTGTTTTCAGATACACACGTACAAATTCATGAGTATTTTACAGCCAAGCTGGTTTGCCTGCATATTTGAGGAGAGTGAATCTGCAGTTATATTGGCAAGTATTCTCACATGAAAATTCAAATGTGCAGGTGTTTATCTTTAAACTGTCTGCTCATCCAACCAGGGAACCAAAAGACTCCTATAATCTCTCTGACCAAATGTAAGTGAGCACTGGGGACAGAGTGGTGGGTACTTGTAGGAAGTGATTTGTGCTCAGCCCTGGAACTTGCATGTTTCCCCTGGAAAAAAAGCGCTTGATTTGGCATAGCACATAGTCTAATATGTCCAGTGTGAATTGGGATGTGTTGTCATAAAACTACATGTAAGGGAGGGTATCTGCTCCGACAGAAATTTTTCTCTGTTGGTATGGTACGGGCAACATAAGAGGAGATAACAGAATTATGGCTGTGCAGTTTCCAAATGGAGGGAGTGCTTAGTCCGTAGGATAAAAGGATAAACACGTCTTCTTCGTGTTTATTTCAGTAGGAGCTGCACATGAGTGCAAGTATCTGTCTTTACAGTTTTCTTCATAGAAACAGGGCCTTTGTTAGAAATAGCTAAAAGAATACACTATTCTTACTGCCACATCCACACGGCTCTTTGTAGATCCAGGGGTTTTATACTTTGTTTGAAAAATCATTGCACATAAAAAAAAAGTAGCATTTTCTTTTCTTTTCTTGGGAAAACACTACTCACTGTTTCTGTATTCTGAATGTACAATAAATACATTATTCTTTTTCTTCCTCCTACTACATTTCTTCCTTAAACAGAAAGGGACACCTTAAAGCAGGCTGTATTTTAATGGTCACACGACTTTCATAGTTGAATTCATTGCCCTAATACAAATACAGAAGCAGAAATAGCACATGTGTTCACAGCCGTGTTTATTCAGGGATCAGGCAGATGTCATGGCAAAGTCTTTGTCTGTATATACTGTACTGCAGGAGCCAGCTGTGAAGGACAAATCTGAGGTGAGGAATATTCCTTGCTTCACTCAAATGAAACTTCTGTAAATAAGTTTGTTTGCTTAGTTAATACATATATGCATATAACGAAAGATTGTATTCATAGCGTGTATGCCTGTACTGTCCTGCTAGCTTGGATCCTGACTGTAAACACTAGATAGGCTGTAGTCTCTGCACATTAGATCTTGTGCTGTTTGGAGTGGATCCAACTGTTGTGAGTTAAAAACTGCATATACCTAGTGGGAATGACTGAGATTTGAGCTCTGGCCAAAAGGCAGTGTGGATGCAACAAGTTCAAGGCGCTGAGCTCTGAGAGCGCGGACATACAGCTTTCGAATGAATGTAAACTTATTCAGTGAGTCTCTGTGTAAAACAACCCACAGAAGACAGGGTAAAGACATACACAAACACACACACATCTGTTCCCTTTCTGTCTTTTAAGAAATGTGAAAAGAACTAGTCCAGCCCACACTAATCTAGAATTTGTGCTAATTATTTTTTAAAAGCTAATGGATACCAACAATATATGGGAAACATATCTCGGAATATAAGGGGTATGGGTTTGCACAATAGCTCCTGCATTTAATCCTGAGCATTTTTCATACAAAAATTGGAATACATTTATGAGAAGAGAATGCAGGATGTACATAACTAATTATAGTGCAATTAATGCAACAGATTGTATCCTTTTTCTCCTACTTCCCCAGTCATTTTAATATAGTTTCTCCTGGCTGAAGGTAGTTTATATTTATTATAATAATCCTCTATCTCTTTTGCTTTCCTTCTCTTTTCGTAGAAATAATCAGCTGATTGATTGTTAGAAAATTAGCTCAGGGAACTCTCTTTCATTTGCACTCTCATTCTTTCTCTCTTCTTGCTAAACTGGTGAGAAAATTTAACCTGTGACTCTCTCACACAGCCATCATTAGAGAAGCGTGTTTCCATCTCATTTTTAGAGCAAGTTTGTGTAGAATGCGACTGCATTTTCATATCATAATTCAAGGGGGCACATGTGTGTGTATACAGTACTGTGTATATGATGCATACAAAGTTATTGTTCAAAAGATTTCTGTCATCTATTCCCTTGTAACACCTCTATACTTGAAACACAGTGCTGTAATGTGCCTGTACCAATCAGAAAACTGAGCGATCATAACCTCTTGCTTACATCTAAGCAAAAAATATTTCAACTGTCGCATCAGCAGAGTAAATCCCATTTTATTGGGTATACTCAGAATATAAAAATGATAAATGCTAACAATTAGATGTGAGTCATGTGTGTTTTGCAGGGCTTTAGAGTCTGATCATACAGGATTCTGTAAGCCTGACCTTCCAGAGCCATCCATGGTACATAAGGAAGAGCTATGTAAGCAGGTTATGGAAATGTGTGATTTAACCCTTGTCAAGGTGGCCAGCCAAATGAATGCTTGCTGGATTTCTCATTAATAACTGGTAGGTCTGACTCACTTAAATATTTATTCTCTCTCCATACAGTAAGGACCTACAAAAGCATTGTTGTCTCAGAAATTCTATACACATTTTTTTTCTTCAAGATTGCTGCAATACAACAGCAGGCAAATATTATTCCGCAAAAGCATGTGTTCCTCCAAAAAAACAGAACTGTATTTCCAGGTCTAAAAAGGCTTGACACACCACTTGACTTGATGAAGGGACTCCTCAGGCAAGCTGCATGCCTATGACCAGCTATTCCTCTTTGTTATAAAACGGACACCAAACCCTTCAGATGCAGGTAGGCATACAGAGGACTTTCTGCCTTTTTTTCTAATGGTCTCACATGGCATCAGGGCATCAACCTATTTTGCCTGTGACCATCAGCAGAGCAGAGAAAGTATCTAGATCCTAGGCTTAGAAAAACCCCTAGACTACAGGTAATAGTCAGCTTTTAACAAGAAGTACGTTTGATGAAAGTTGGGGAAAAAAAATATTGAGAAATATGCCTGCCTCACAGGAGGGAACTTTGGATGCTGTCCCTGGATCCCATTAAGCTTCCTTTAGTTTTGTATTACCCACAGGCTCATTCTGTGGAAATTTAATAATGCAGATCTTTATGTTTCAGTAATTACTTGCTAGAAAACAGAAGGATCCTTCTGTCATACTCCTTTTCTGACTGCAAAGCTGTTTCAGCACACCATGTCACATTAATGACAGAACTGGGTAGCTGGCTATTAAAAGATGGGGGCAGGAAAACTCTTTATTTTCTGGCCTGGTAAGATTTTGCTAATTAAGCAAAAACAATACCTGGGTTCCTTGCATTTAGCGAAAGTGGGGAAAGCCATAGACATTCCTTCCTTTCCCCTAAACTCTGCTTTTGGACCTTCTGTGAATAATGTGAGTCCCTGTACATAATTTACCAGGCAGCAGCACGCTGCTGTGATATGACTTCTCAGTTTTGCTACTGTCAACGAATGCTTTTGTTTCATGTGTCATTATCCATCTTGAATCATAGAAGAAATAGGCGTCAGAATCTGCTCTGATCTGAAAAGCCTGGCTCAAGTCGTAGGGATGCATGACTTCAGCTCACTCTGCACCACAGCCCAAATGGCAGATGTTCTGCAAAAATGCAGGACTTTAAGTCCTGCACTTAAAAAAAGTGAAACTTGAAAGAGCGTCTTTAATTTCAGCCTCTGGGGCCTGCCAGGCATGCAGCTGCCGAGGAAGCCCTGTGCACAGGCATGAGAGTCTGCAGCTTGCTCGTTGGCCTCTGAGCGCATGTAAGGAGAAACTTTGGATTATCGTTGCAACAAACCACAGATACTTCCAGCTAGCCCAAGGACAGTAATGTTCCTACACTTAAAATGACTGTTACCTCTCAACTGTGCTCCACTATGAAGTGAGACAGGGTTTTGCGATGTCCTGAGTGGCAGATTCTCTCTCTGCAGGGGCTAACAAAAATGCGTAGAGTGTCTAGGTTAAGCAATTGGTTAAGTCCCAAAACAAGGATTTTTCAGGCCATTTGAGCATTTTGTGGGACCATCAAGAAAACCTTTACACAAACAGGAGTCCCACAAACAGGAGTCCAACTCTGTTTTGGAATGCATCCAATCTCAATTAGCAAAATGTTGTCAGGCCAGAGATTAAGTTTCTATCCCCCTCTATTCTTTAGACAGCTCCCCAAAATCTGAAGATGTTTTCTGTCCTGTGGGAATTAAGATGCGTTGCTAGTAGGAGTCAGGTTGGGGAGATGATGGATACAAAAAGGTGGGATTTCTTATTAAAGAGTGGGTAGGGCAGAGAGAAGCAGCTTAATACAGACTCCAATTTGACTTCCTAGTGTAGATACATCTTTTTCATTAATAGTTACACATGAGCTAACTGCATCCCCTTTTCTAGATGTCCCTTCTTCATGTTAACATTCTCTACCAATGAATATAAATGACTAATCTAATCACTTTCCCTTAACCACCTCAACATATCTTATCTTGAAATTGAAATGCCTACAGCCAAATTTATTTCAATGCTGACCCCTACCCCTTCCAACATACCTTATTTTGAAGCCTAATATGCCTTTTCTCATAGCTTTTATTTATAGGCTTTATTTTCTATTGTATGCTTTTCTGTAGCTCAAAAAATACTGGATGCCCTTCTGCATCTTCAATTCTCCTCCTCACTTCACAGGTGCATCTTGAGGCATGCAGAAAGTATGGGATTTGACTAAACTTCCACAGGATATTAGGAACAAAACCAAGCTTTCATACATCCAAAACTACTTTCTGGCATTCTTCTGTTTGGAAACTGGCCTAGTATAATGTTTTACGTAAAGAGTTACAACGTTCGGAGGGAAGCTCAAAAACCCCTGAAGCTTATGCTCATATGTACCATGTTGGGCTATATAGTGTGTATGTGTGTGAGTGTATGCCCCCAGGGAACGGTAAGGAAGTTAATAGTTAGGCAAGATGGTATAATGAAGTATTCAGGCTGGAACAGCCACCTTTCCAGAAGAGTAGTACAGGGAAGAGCTGATGAGGATTTTGGATGAAAAGACTTTGTACAAATGTAAATGCAACTACAAGGGATAGGATGACTGGAAAGGATGGAAATACCCTGTGGAGTTGTCAGAGTGTGTAGTGTTAATGGAAACGTGATCAATGTTAAGGTAGTGTGTGGGGGTGAAAGGTAAGTTTTCCTTATAAAAAAGAAGCACACTGGAAATTATATTAAAAAAATCAGATTTCCTTGGAAAGATCTGTTTTCCATGAAGCTGTGTTGACTTTGATTATGCTACCATCCCTTAATTCTTTAATGGTTTCACTTTGGATCACCATTTCCATGCCTTTGAAGATGTCTAATATTACAGTAACCTGTTCACATCTGCTGCCTAAAAAACTTTCATTTTCTTTTCTTTGAAAAAACCTTTAAGCTCTAAAAAAGTGCTTTTTTTTTTTTCCCTAAAGAAAAAATATATTGGGAAGCTTGGGAATATTCGCTTGTCTGTGTTCAGCTTGTGGGGGCAGGCTTCCAGGGCCATGCTAGTTATCCAAAACCTGTGCTTTAGCAAGGTGAGACTTCCAGCTTGAAGAGATTTGAGACTGTATGTTCAGTCCCTAAAGGAATAGGTGTATATGCTTGATAAAAACCCCTGTGTGAGAACCGCAGCTCTGGACAAATGTCCCCTGAGGGAAATGTTTCCTCCAGTTCACGTACCCCTACTTAGTGTTAGAAGTTTCTGAGTGAAGATCAATAACCTGGAACTAAACCTGAGGAGCTTAGCTTTGTATCAGGTTTTGTTCTCTCTACTGAAACTCGAGAATCTGACTGTAGAGCACTGGATACATCAGATAAATATGGATTTTGTCATAGCTCACTGTTATTTGAAAGAACCCATATCAAAACCCTGCCATTCTTGGTTTGTCCAGTCTAATTTGGATCAATAATCAGAGTCTGAATTACCATTGGTGCTGCTGTTTGGGTTTCTTTGTTTTCATTCACTCCTAACACCTTCAGTGTGTGGCTAAATAGAGTCCTTATATGCTGGAATCATTTGCAAAAGCTCATACATCATTCATCCAGAGAGAAGAAATGAACTAAGAAGGAAAGGAGTGTCTTTGTTTCTTCACAAGGACTGAACACGGTACTGAGAGACTGATAATAAGGTTACCATTTAGACAGTGACATTATTAGAAATGCAAATTCAGGCTAGGAAATACTGAATATCTCTCATTTTGGAAAATAATTTTTACTAGATTTGCTTATGAATTCATAAGTAATGTAATCCCATTAATGACACTACAGCTTCTTATGGATGGCAATGTGACAAAACACAAAAGAAGAGGTCCAGACGTCCTTTTCAAGGAAAGCAGCCATCTTTTCACCCGTGTATTCAGAGCTCTCATTCAGAAAAGATGCATTTATATCTTCGTATGGCAGAGTCTTGGCAATAATAACATATCAATTGCCAGAATATACTTACAATGGGTGGCTCTGGCTCTGAACACTCAATTAAATATGTTTTTTTCTTACATGGTCCCCGTGATACATTAAGTTTTACTGATATCTAACAACTTCAACACCTCTGTGGGAACTGGCCTCGATTTTATTAACCTAAAAGATTGAAGAACAAAAGGCATAAATTGCAGACAGATTAAAAATTCCTTAACAAAGACATCTTAATTGCTTTCTTATTTCCCTTACTATATGCTATGGTAACCTCCACTGATCATTGAAAAAGATATTAGTTTTGGACTCAGTAATTTTCTGTGAAGGATGGCTTGTTAGGTGTCATAGTTGTTGGGTTGGGTTTTTTTGGTCAAGAAAGATTTAAACAAAGTTGTTGATTGTGTTAGAGGTTAGAACCTTTCCCTCCCTCTTCAAAAATCATCTGTCTGTCTGTCTCACTCCCTCTCTGTCAGAGTGACTATTAAAACTAAAGTAGTGTGTAGTGATACATACGTGATAACCAACAACTTTGGCCTAAGAGCTTATCTGTTAACGGTGTCAAATGTTATCTGATAATCAATATAGCTGCTCTTGTGTTATGTGCCTGTGTTTCTGGAGGTGTGACTGTTTGTTTACAGATGCACGTTCTGCTTTCTATCCTTTTGCCTCTTGGTGGTTGTCAGCCTCCATATCTTTCAGCAGGTTTCATTAAAACCTGTCTATAGCAGTCAGAAGAAACCTGCAGCTTTGGAGGATCCCCAAGCCTTAGCGAGGTGTATAAACTGTGTAGGGTCCCATGAAAGAACCTCCAAAATTCTACTCTGTATATTAGGAAATTCAGGAGGAATGAGATTTCTTTAAATCAATATGCTGCTGTTCTCAGTTCCAGTGACTACCCTACAGTGTGTTTATCCTTATCACGCACCTCTGTTTTGCAGCATACAGACTAGGAGTCCGTTGTTCCCCAGAGATGGAAACACCACTAATAAGTTATCCCAGGATAAAGGGATGAGTTTCAATCTTGCTAATTTTTTAAGATGAAAATGAACTGGTGTGATCGTAAAACCATTTCTCTTTTTTCCCTTTTGCGGTTTTAAGGCACATCAGAGTAAGTGTGTATATTTACAAAGGTGAAAATGTTCTATAAGGTTTTGCAGCGATAAATACCTTACAACGACACAGCTAACTTAGAGCAGGCAGTGTGAGTGTCAGGGGAAGCATTAGGTATTTCTGATATCACACCTCTGTGTGGGTAATTTGCAGGTTTGTATATATTTCAAGTTTCATTGCTCCACTTGACTTAAATATTTCTCCCCTCACCTCTTTCTCCCTGTGTGAAAGTTTCAAATGCTAAAGGGATATGAGTGAGGGGTTGTTCAGGAGATACAGTGAAACATGAGGAATTCTCAAATATGGAAAGCATTCTAGAAAACTGTAGAATAAATTTCTGTCCTCTGAGCTGAAGAGATCTGAGGCTCAGGAGTCTGATTTGGCCGTGAATAATGCCGTGCCTTCCAAACTTTTTGGACTCGGGAGAATCGCCCATCCAAGCTTTTCCCCTTACACACAGCTTTAGCTGGGAACTGCTGATCAGCGCGTGGACTGCGTGTTACAGCTGGCTGAATCCTGTGGAAGCAGCAATGTGCCTGTGTGCTGTGGAGAATTCAGGATCGCTGCCCTGAGCAAGTAACAGAAAATTAAGAATTCCCATAACAAATGTACGCTGTGTCCCTTACAAATGTGCCCTTTAAGGGCTGTGACACAGCAGTGACTCTTTAAAGCAAAAGTAGATGTGTTTTGCCTTGCAACAGAGCTGTCTGTCTTCGGGGTTAGGGAATCCTCCTCCTCTTTGTCATTTTGAGCGTGTTGCCCATTTGGGCCCTGTCCTGCACTCAGTAATGGAACCACTCAGACTAAAAGTCTTAGAAAAGGATTGTGCCAAGAACTGAAAAATTCTATGGTTCTTCTTGCCTAAATAAAATGCTGAGGGTTCGATCTCCAGAAAAGCCACTGTCTCCTCCTTTTTTGATGCTACTGTCCTCTGTTTCCTAAAGACGCATGGAAGCTGCATCTCGTTTTTTTAATGGAGAGCAGGAACCTCCCCTCTCATGAGGACGGCGGCAGGACTGTGGCGCTGATGAAACCCGGGGTGCTCTTGTGGGGAGGAAGGCAGCCTGCGAGGAGGCGGTGGTGGGATGGGAAAGCCTGGGAGGAGAAGGGCTGGCGGTGCAGCTGCAGGGCTCGGGCCAACAGCTGGGGAGAAACTGCTCTCCGCCTTCCTCTAGGAACATTTGCTGCAACACATCAACGTCTGCGCCAACACATTCCTGCGATTAGTGTGGTGGTCTTTTAGCACTGACTTCTACTTAGTGTTCAGCTTGACAAATTGATCTTTGCTGAGGTAGAAGTTAATTCTAAAATAAACTTGTTAGCCCCTCTATTTTCGATTGCTCCATTTACTGCAAATTATTCTGGGACGGATTCTGCTGTTGTGAAGCTGAGCGCGAGCCTTGTCGTGAGCTGGCGTGGGAGCACAATTAGGCCTTTCCTGGATCTTAACTGGTTTCATGGTTGCTCTCTTTGGGAAGTATGTTTCAGCATCCCTAATAAAGCCAGTTGTACCATGTGTATAAAGATGGAACATTTGCAGGTGTGCAAATGTTTTTCACACAAAAATTTTTCAGAATGAGTAGCATGAGCCTTACCTTTTCTCTGGACTGGACACTACCCCTTTTTGTGATCACTTCAAGAGCACTCTTATAGAAGGAGTAGAAAACAATATTTCAAGAGGTTTTGAACTAGCCTAGAAAGTATAGCAGAAAAATATCTGTGTGGCTCCTATACAATTACAATTGATTCAAATGTATCAAAATAATGTCATTTTCCCTTACATTTTTTCTGTACAAGTAGAAAAACCTTTCTGGGTAGCTTCTGGGGAATTTTGCCATTTTCACTCCTACAGATTTTAGTAGAGATTATTCCATTCAACTATTTTAGTAGAATTGTTTAGAGGATCTTGTTGGAAAAAAACACTTTTTCTCTCCTGTTACTTGTCCCTATCTTTAGAAGACCCACGTCCTATAAAAGAGGGCCCAGCTGCTTCCCTGGAAAGTCCACCACCACCTGTCTTTGTACTTTCCAGATTGCACTTCTTGGCTTCTTTTTCACTATTGCACACGGTGATGGTGAAGCCATGGTTAGATCTGTTTTCAAAACAGAAAAGCATATGAGCATCTCTGCACCCAGCCATGTCAGAAGCAGAGGTAGGCAAGCTTGATTATTTCGGTAGTTGACTAGATAGTCTCCAATTTCCTTCCTGCCCAGCTGAAAGGAGAAAGCATTCACAATCAAATTACTAATTTTTAAATTGCTCTTTCTCCAAACTAAATCAAGTAAATATGTGAAGGTTTTCACTTAGCTTTCCAGAAAAAAAGGTGGGTCTACAAAAGACATAAAAACACAAATGCAATCTATTTTAGCTCATCTTCTTGAAATTAACCTTTTTATGATCTGGATGTATTTGAATAAAGGAAGCTCTTGTACTGTCTGATTCCCTGCTCCAAATGCCAACTCCAAAGAAATCTCTTTATACACTGTAACCTCCACTCTCTTCTCCATACCACACTCTGTAATCTGTATCCATGGTAATACATTACTGTTTCCAGCAGCCAAGGGGTTTGGGGGAAATTATGGGAAGCAAAATCTTTCACTGTTAAAGTTGTGGTAAAATGTCATCAGTTTGATGGAGCGATATAACGCTTTCAGTATGAAGCCCCAAACAAATTGGAATTTGCTTTGTTTCAGGTTTCATTATAGACTTTGAAATATTGAACCTAGGTTCATCAAAACATTTACTTGAGTTTGCTTTTATACAGACCTTAGGCCCAGTTTCAAAAGAATCCGGGCCCGGTTTTGAGCAGTTTATGGGCTGACTTTAACATAAACCAGATCACAGTTAGTGGACTTGGCTGAAATTCACTCTGAACTTTTAAGTGAGGTTGAACCCGAAAGTGAAATTTTGTTAGTGGGAACCCAAGCAAACTGGAACCAAAAAAAGGTTAGCAAAATATTGCATATTGATCCTGCAGAACTTCAAACAACAGGATCTATCATCCTAAGAATTCAATAAAAGCTTAAAAAACAGTTAAACTTTTTATTTCATTTGGGAATTTTGCTTTTATTTTTAAATAAACAGAGTAAGCAGTACATCAAACAAATTATTGAATGCAACCTGAGATTGTACTGATGTCTGGTATAATTTAGATGGTAGTAGAATGTTGTATAAAACCTTTAGCAGAGGATTTTCAAAAGCTCTTAACATTGATTTAGCTTGTCTGTCTTTAAAATTAATGGGAGATGGATTATTGATGTCTCTAGAAGCAGTATCAGCCCAGTCCTGGACATTTGTGGTAATTCCACCATGAGTAGCATACAAAAGTAGTAGGGTCCCAGATGAAGTAGTCAGTAGATAACTTCTTCTGGAAGCAATTATGATTGCTCTGTAGCTGAGGATGCATCTCAGGTTTCTACCTTCCATAAAACTGTGATGATAAGTTTTTTATTTACTTCCCAAAAGTCACCATTCCATTTAAATCTGGGAGTGCTATGTTCTGTTCTGAGGAAGAATTGGGTGAGAAGCTGGACAAAACTAGAGATAGATTTTTTGATAATCACAGAATCACAGAATGACTAAGGTTGGAAAGGACCTTCAAGATCATCAAGTCCAACCACTAATCCAGCGCCACCATATTCCCTAAACCACGTCCTGAAGCGTCACATCCACATGTTTTTTGAACACTTCCAGGGATGGCGACTCCACCACCTCCCTGGGCAGCCTGTTCCAATGCTTGACCACCCTCTCGGTAAAGAAATTTTTCCTAATATCCAGTCTAAACCTCCCCTGGCACAACTTGAGGCCATTTCCTCTCGTCCTATCACTAGTTAGTTGGGAGAAGAGACCAACACCCTCGTTGCCACAACCCCCTTTCAGGTAGTTGTAGAGAGCGATAAGGTCTCCCCTCAGCCTCCTCTTCTCCAGACTAAACAACCCCAGTTCCCTCAGTTGCTCCCCCTAAGACTTGTGCTCCAGACCCCTCACCAGCTTCGTTGGCCTTCTCTGGACACGCTCCAGCACCTCAACGTCCTTCTTGTAGTGAGGGAACCAAAACTGAATAACGTTATCGATCCCTGAAGTGTACTTTATTTCTACAGTATTAGCCAAAAGGTAAGCAAGATCATTAAATCTCAGACCAAGAATACTTACATTAGAGACTCTTATCACAGTCTATATAAGCAGGCTTTCCACAATGTTATTTCTTTGATAAAGCTGGCCAGTGAGTGAGTGTATCATATTTTGCCTCTCTGTTTCTCTAGATGGCATTCTGTCAGCCCAACTTGGCAGTAATTATTATTATTTTTTTTTACTTCAGGACACCAAACTGTTTCTAATTGTTTTCTTTTCCTGCCACACTCTTTTCCTGCTATTGCTCACTTCTGATGTTGATACCTTGCCTCCCCTCTTCTGTCTAACGATGTACATGTCAAAGCAGACCACCTTTCAAAGCTCCCTATGAATGAATGGGGGAGGGTGCAAGCCAGCAGCAGTCAATCTTTGAAACACGGAAATAAGGAATTTCTGAGTATGAGCACAATGACAATTGTCCAATTAATACAGAAACCAGCATAGATATAAAGTAGGTTCTGTGTTTTGTGACAAAGGGAGATGAAGCTTCACAATTTACCATTTTAATCACCTTTTTTTTTTTAAATTATTTTTTACTATTATGGCTTTTCAGGCTTGCTTTTAGTATTTGTAGTCTAACAGGCAAGGTTTTTGCATCTTGTCTTCATGGTTGACTTAGTTTCCCTAAAAATATTTTTGTTAGGCAATTTGTTAATAGGCTGACCTTTTGGTTTAGGAACATCCAGCTGTTGGAACAAACACAAGATCATATCCCATACCTTCCATGTTAAATTAAAACATATGTAAGAGAGGGAACTTGTGTTTAAAATATAGTTGTAGCATCATGAAACAGAGGGCCCAAGGGTCCTATAAAATCTATATGCTGTTAACATACAAGATCACTAGCTTAATGCCTTCTTCAGAAAATAATAATTTTACAGTATTATGTTGTCTGAAGAGTATTGATTTAGACAAACACACACTAATACAACTGTCTATAATGTTACCTATTATTTTAATTAATCTGTATTGAGGATCCATTCCCTAAGTACTGTAAAACACAGGGCCCACACCTGGAATGTTTACAGTCCTGCAATCTGATTCGTATGGACAAAATAGGATTAGTGCAGAGCGTCACTGAAGCTATTTGGGACTGCACCAGCCTAGATGGAGACCTAACCTGAGGCATTGGTTAGGCAAAAAGAAAGAAGATGTGAAAGCTGATTGTAAGACGAACAGATCATTGGCTTCTGAAGTAGCTTTCTGGACAGTTTGGAAGTCCCAAATCCTTTGGAATAAGAATAAAAGAATAAATGATACACAGAATTAAATCACTTGTCTCTGATAGCGAACTTTTGTGAATAGTTGTTTTCTTGGGACTGCTTTTTAACTGGAAGTGTAAACTTGCATAGTAATTTGGAGGCTGCAGCAGAGGTCTCTACAGGTAACGTAAAGAGGATATTTCCCATTATTAAGGAAGCAAGTTGGGGAAAAAAGGGAAAAATGAAAAAAAAATCATTTCACAGTATCACACACTCACAAAATGGTGGAAGTAAGAAGGAACCTCTGTAGGTCATCTGGTCCAATCGCCTGCTCAAATAGGGTCACCTACAACTGGTTGCCCAGGACCATGTCCAGCCGACTTTTGAATATCTCCAAGGATGGAGATTCCACAACCTCCCTGGACAACCTGTGCTCAGTCACCCTCACAGAGAAAAACTGTCTCCTGAAGTTCAGAGGAACCTCCTTTGTTTCAATTTGTGCCCATTGCCTCTGGTCCTGCCACTGTGCATCACTGAAAGGAGCCTGGCTTTGTCTTCTTTGCACCTTCCCTTCAGGAGTTTATATACATTGTTAAGATTGCCCCTGAGCCTTCTCTTGTCCATGATGAACAGTCCCAGGTCTCTTGGCCTTTCCTCAAAGGAGAGATGCTCCAGTCCCTTGCTGGAAGGGCCAGTATGTCCAGTATATCCATGTCCCTCTTGTGCTGGGGAGCCCGGAACAGGACCCAGCACTCCAGGAGTAGCCTCACCAGCATTGGATAGTGGGCTAGAGATAACCAGTATCATCTCCCTTGACCTTCTGGCAATGCTTTGTCTAATGCAGTCCAGGGTATCACTCACTTTCTTTGCCACAAGGGCATATTGCTGGCTCACATTAACTTGGTGTCCACCAGGACCCCCAGGGCCTTTTTTGCTAAACTGCTTTCCAGCTGGGTGGCCCCAGCATGACCTCAGCAAACGCCTGGGGTTATTCCTCCCCAGGTGCAGTACTTTCCCTTCTTAAACTTCACAAGGTTCTTGCCAGTCCATTCCTCCAGCCCGTTGAGGTCCCTCTGGATGGCAGCACAACCCTCTGGTGTATCAGCCACTCCTCACAGTTTTGTGTCATCAGCAAACTTGCTGAGGGTGCACTCTGCCCCATCACCCAGATCATTAATGAAAAAGTTAGGCAGGATTGGAGCCAGTATTGACCCCAGGGTACACTGTTATTTACTGGCCTCCAACTGGACTTTGTGCCACTGCTCCCTGGCCTGGCTATTCAGCCAATTTTCAATCCACCTCACTGTCTGCTCATCCCGCCCATACTTCACCAGGTTGTCTATGAGGATCTTATGGGAGACAGTGTAGAAAATCTTACCGAAGTCCAGGTAGGTAATATCCACTGCACTCCCCTCATCTACCAAGCCCACCATTTCATCATAGAAATTAATCAAGTTGCTCAAGCATGAACTCATTTATATGAGTTGTTCTCAGAGTCTGGCTTTACTGGCAAAGCAGAGGTGCTGGAGAGTAAAGTAGGCAATGTACATAAACATTAAAGCAAGACGAAGGAAGAGAAGCACATGCTTATTCTCTGATAAAATGAAGATACAACTCTCTCAGGGCCCTGTGAGAAAACCCATGACCCTTCCAGCTTTGCCTTTGCTTTAGCAAGATTTGCTCCCCCAGTGTCCCACTACCACGGACCTGGTTTATGTCTTTCTTACCTGCCTTTCTGGGACAGTGCTGTGCAAGCTCTCCTGATAGGATTGTGAACGTGAAAGCTTTCCAAATCAGTCAGGGAGGCCTGTTTTTTACTAGTATGAAAGAAAAACAAATAAATGAAAATAATAACAAGAATAGTACATGTCCCATCAGGAACCCAGGAACTGTTATCATGAATTAAACCAGTTCTCCACCAGAACATATACTGGTTGGTATGTATTATTCTGAAGGAAAGTTACAAACTCTTACAATAGCAGTAGTAACACAAAGAATTTTTACAGTTCATGTTTGGGCTATGGAGCTACTTGCCCTTACCGTCTGTTCCAGAGCAAAGGAATTGACTTACATTTTAGTTTTCTTCCAAAAGAGCGTTAACCTTTGATATTTATCACTACATCGTTGTGCAATAGGCTGTTTTGCAATAACTTCTCTGAGGGAAATTAAAAGTAGAAAAAAAGTTATTTATCACCATTATGATTCTGATCTTCATGTTTTTGTCCCAACTGTCCTCTGTAGCCCTGTTCCCTGCTTTCTTCTTTTTACAGTTTTTTGTTCCTTTTTTTTTTCTTCAATGAATTCCCAGGCCTCTACTGTACCAGTATTTTTGATTTTTGCCTCTCTGTCCATTGCTTCACTTTGAGCTCTTCTCTTTTTTTAAATTTTTTTTTCTGTTTTTATTTACATCAGCTTTCCTGTCTTACCTTTTTTTTTTTCCTCTCTAAATCATCTCTTTAATTCCTCTTTGGTCATCTTCCTTTTTTCTCTCTTCTTTTGGCCTCCTTTGTTTCAGGTATAGTAAAGTGAAGTGAGATGTACTCTCATTTCCCAGTTAAGGTCAATACAAGTTGAGGAAGCAAAGCATTGCCCCCTAGTTGCTTATATTCTTGCAGAAAATATGCTTTTCAAACCTTAGCAAGATGACGTT
Source organism: Phaethon lepturus (assembly GCF_000687285.1). Classification (NCBI taxonomy): domain Eukaryota; kingdom Metazoa; phylum Chordata; class Aves; order Phaethontiformes; family Phaethontidae; genus Phaethon; species Phaethon lepturus. Next base: position 127,505 of record NW_010533684.1, read on the forward strand.
TGAAATCATCTTTTTGGATATTTGAAGATTCTGCTGAAGGCAACAGATGAATGAGTATTTGGGAGTAGTTGGAGCAAAAATCTGAACCATATCACAACATCTTTGTCCTGGTATTTAACTGAAAAGAATACAGAGACAACTTTTCTTTTTCACATTATTTTAATACATGTGGATACTCCATCAAATTCTAATTTTACTGGCTTTTATGCAAAGGTCTCCATGTGTTTTGGAAAAAAAAAAAAAGCATTAATTTGACCTCTCAGTCTTTTGGTATGAGTATTATTATCATCCCTATTTCACTGATGTGTACATAGCTGGAGCCTGTGTTCTGTGTACTATGCCTATAAATCAAGGACATCTGCCTGCTTGCATATTGTTGAGGTGTTAATAGGTTGGGAGGCACAGATGGAGGTACTCAGCAGATGGAGGTATTATTGTTAGTTTAACTGAATACATAGGAAGATCATGGAGAAATATTTCTTATTAGTTGTGGTTTTGATTTTTTTTTATATATATAATAAGGAGATTAAAAAAAGTGATACTCTCTGCCTGACTCTTCAGTTGTTGCCAACTTCAGTGATTTTATCCGAAGTCTCATGATACTGGTATTTTACTTAAAGACTAGTTCTTCAATAAATTATCATCTGATAATCTTAGCTTTCATTTCAAAATCAAATTGAGTTTCTGGTCTTCATGAATATAGGCGAAAACTTGAAAATATGGGTTGAGTGCACACAAAAGGCTCAGAGACAGTAAGTAAAATAATCTTGGCATGTTTTTTTAATTATGATTTAAAATAGCTGTATCATTTGTAGGAGGTTGACTTGCAATTTTGTTTACCCTGTAATACAGTACTGACTCTTAACCGTTAGAAAAGGTAGGCACCCATATAGCTAACCAAAAACACCATATGACAATACAGAGAAAAAAAGAGCTATGAAGGGAAACAAGATGGATACTCTTGTAATGAAAGAGGTGTTCAAATTTCTCTATCATATCGTATGTTGATTTTTAGCAGGATATTTCCTTATCTAATGTAGGTTACATGAAATATTCACATTATCCTTAGTTTGTTTAGGAAAAAAATACCAATACAGTTAGCAGATAATAGTATACTTTAATAGGACCTACGGTGCAATTCTAAAGAATTTTCCCAAGTTGACTAAGATTAAGTTAACAGTAAGACTGATTTAAAAAAATGATCGAATGAGCCACAAGAAAAGGAGTAAAGAGTTTATAGGTTATCCTAAAATGTGTTCCCTGCACTTTTTTCTCTCCCAAATTCACCCCAGTGCCTGTATCGGATTAATTTTCAGCAATCATTGCACCATCCCAAGTACACAATCTCCATCTGGCCTGTACTCCCATATTGTCTGTTTAGGCTATCTGGAGTAGCATCCAGTGATTACCGCCAAGCTGAAAGAGAACAAAAACCAGAGGCTGGCACAAGATTTCAAACTTCTCTTTGAGAAGTCAGTTTACCACCTCATTTCTCTCCTGGACACCAAACTGTAAGTAAATTTGCATGGTGCTCAGGTTTTGTAATAAATTTCTTACATGAGGCTTTGTTAACAGGGGAAGGGGGAGGCAGGGGGAAAATTTTCATGCCATTCTGCCCAAACCTCATACAGAAAGTGTTCCATTCGAAATCAAAGCATTTCTATTGCTTTACAAGGTGACATATAAAGAAGGCAAAATGTGTTTCCTGTGTTACCTCCTATCACAGTAACATATCAAGGTAGATTTGGGACCTGTGGACCTCCACAGCACACTACTCCGCTACAAATCCTAGAGCTGGAGATGTTGCAGCAAAGCATTTAAATATAGAGGGTCTGCATAATCAAATCTTAACGCTGTTTTGAAAGCTGTTCCTGTGTAAAGCCATGAGGGAAACACCATACCTTGTTCATTTATTTTTTCCTCGTGAACTTAATTTTATTAACAAGGAATTTAAAGGCTGCCAGCACAGACTGGTTATATTCATGGTAGGAAAAATACTCAGCTATTCTCCTCAACATCAATTTTCCAAAGAAAGGTTTAATATTCAGACTAATAAATCCAGTGGCTTTTTTTTCTAGTTAACATAAATCTATGTTTTATCTTTTCATTATAAAGAGAAATATCAAAGGAAAACTGAAGCCAAAAGGCAGTGCATGAAAACAGGGAGATTCCCAGTAAAATAAAGCCCTCTAAAATAGGTAAAAACGTATAACCATGTACTTGTTAGGTTGTTCCCTATGGTTTTCTTTTCTCAATTCTTTGTTATTATAAGTTAAAATAAACTACTTGAACATTTTGTCTAAGAATTTAAAATACATATCTAGATATCTTTAAGTAGGTTACCTGTGAACTAAAATAAAAAAATATATTATCTATAGAACCAGGACATTAAAAATATGGACTAGAGTTCAGATCTTGCAGGTCTGAGCCGCAGTCTTGTTATGAATGTAGGGAAAAAAGGAACATGGATAAAAGAAATTGAGCAATGATTAAGAGAATGCATGGGTCCTGAGATCCTAGTATTTTGAGAAGTAAAAAAGATACTCATTTGATCATAGAGGTTAGGCTAGGCAAATGAAACTATCTCAAAGATTACATTTTAACATTAAAACTCTGTAACCTCTGGAAGTAAGAAATAATGAGGCCTTGCAGACCTGGTATCAAAAGTGGAATCTGCAAACATTTATTTAAAAAGAGAGTGAGTGGGTTATTATTATACGACATGCAGACAGACTAAAAGGTTATACAATTTTTAAGCTATGAAAATATATATAAATATATACACTTACACTCTGAAAGAATATGTGTATGTAAGAGGAGAAAAAAAGGGAGAAAATGCACTCATGATTTTCCAGTGTGATGTCTGAATGCAATTAAAATTTCCAGTTGTGATGCTGTAAGAGATCTTTGACAGTTAGCCATCCGAATACCGTTTCGACAGCTCAGACATCTTTTTATGGTCACGCCGTAGAAAAGATCATTGAAGAACAATTACTTTGTACCCATGGCTGGAAAAAGAAAATCAGAAACCCTTCCTCCTCCTGCCGATCTGAATGTTTTGTTTGCTCTGCCATAATAATTTACCCCTTGATGTGTGTACTAGGGAACCCCTACCAAACTGCCTGCTAAATGTTATATTTTCCAGGATCAGCAGAAATAGCAAAGTAAGCTTAAACAATATTTGAGATGGAGAAAGAAAATAGAGCTGGATTATCTAAACTGTTACTCATACACGTACTTCAGAGACTTTTGGCTTGACAAAAAAACTTGAACTGGATAGGAGATTTTGGACTGAGGTCCTGATCCTGGTCCCATTAAAATCAAAGGTAATTTTTGCCACGGAAATCAGCACAGCAGAAGAGCATCCTAAATGTCACATTGCTGCACATGTAGAATAATTTGTGATATTCTTCCCTGGCCTGATTACCCCTGATATTAGTTTCAACTACCCCATTGGCTGGTATCAACGTCTGAAAATAATTGATCTTTTATTATACACTGGTGTAATACAAGCTCCAGCTCATCAGAGTTTTAACAGAACACATGCACTCTAAGTGGCAAAAAATGACTAGGAAATATTCCTTGGTTTTCACCTTTCTTAAATATCAGCAATTTGCACTGATATGGTGACTTTAATGCAGAAACCATTAAAATACAAACATCCCAGAGGTTTGATTTCATCAGTTCATTCTTACTCTAAATACAGACTTCTTACATATGAAGGAAACTGTGCTGTAGCATCTAGGAAAGAAAAGACCATAAAATTAGAATTTAAAAATGATCAAGAGACTGGATTAAATTCCTTCTATTCCCTTTTCTCGCTGAAGCTTTTGTCACTGAAATACAAATGTCATGAAAGTAAGAATAAAACATCTCAGGCATTAGGATTCTGTGATAGCTCATTCACATGACAATGACTGCACTGAGAACAGAACATTTTGCAGAATGTAGCCATTCTCATGGCAAAGATTATAATGACAGGGAGAAACGGCGCAAAATTAACCAATTCTTGCATCTTCCAGCGGTAATGTAACAAGCCTCCTTGTGTTCTGTATAATGTGTTATATTAGACCCAAAGAGAGGGTGAGAGGGTGAGAGCGAGGGAAATGAAATACTGCACACCTTGGGTCATAATTAAACTTATCGACTTAGCCCAACAGTAAGAAATCTGCTTTTGCCCGTGCCGTTGCGGGCAGGTGCCACTGCGACAAATAGGCACGTACGCCGAAGGTTTTGGAAGAACTAGGATGCTGCCGGGGCTGTAAAAGAAGAAAGCTCAGCCGCTCCTCGGGAGCACTAGCAGCAGCGCCGGCGCGA
>NW_010533685.1:0-3645 GCF_000687285.1 Phaethon lepturus
CGCTGCCGGAGGTAGGCGCGGGGAGGCTGATGGAAACGGGTGCCTCCGTCTGAGGAGTGTTTCGGGGAGAAATGCCTGCTCTCCTGTGTCGGGCTGTCGGCACGTAACTTCTGCTACGCTGGGCTGGGTACTCACTGCGAAATCGTTTGATAACGGGAAGTACTGAGGAAACCGAAGAGGGGAACACTGCGTTGCGTGTTCTGGGAGCAGAAATTCCCCAGTTACCTGGGACACCGTAACCACAGAAGGTAGCGAAAGCAGTTTCTCATGAAACAAATTGTCAGCCAAGCAGTTTGATTTTTAGGCTTGATCATCAAGTATAAATTGCTGGAGATGTTCTACCTACAGTTGACAGATGCTATGTTGTATCCGTGTTGTCGTTGGAAAGGAATGCTTCTGCCTACATATAATCGGTGTCCCAATTCATAATTTGCAGCTGGGATAGGAATAATACTCGTTCATTAGTTTTCTGACAGTCACTGGCACAAGCTGGTGTTTGTCCACTTGCAGTCCTACTTAGGAAAATCATGCATGCATATGTAAAAAGTATGATATAAATCATCGCATAATAACAGGAGAGACCAGATTTAAAATACAGGTCTCAGAAAGATCATTGATAATTGGTTTATTCATGCCTGCAGTGTCTTAAAATTAAGCCACGTCTTTTAGCCTTAGCTGTGGCATAAATAAAAGTCATATCTAACCCTTTGTCCATAGCGATGACCTCATGTGTACACATTGGATTTGATTATGTTAGGACAGGCATGCTGACCAAGAAACACCGGTTTACACTCATCAAATGTTAACACAGGCATATATTCCTACCAAAATGAAAAAAAAAGTTGCTGATATATGTAATTTCAAAGAGATATTTTTAAAAATTTCTGGATTCCACCCCATAGTCTCAAATATCTTTGGGAAAATTTTAGTAATCCAGGCAGATTGCAGAACTTAAAAAAGCAATCAAATAAAAAAAAAAAAAACACCACTCTTTATTTGCTTATTCTGAAAAATTCCTTTTGCTTGTTTCACGTTAATTAAAAAGACATAAGTAAAGGATCACTTGCAACAGACTGCAATGTCAAAAATAATTGTTTCTTTGGAGCCTGAGTTGTGTTTCGGATCCATGTCCAGGGAACTATTTCCTATTTTCAATCTCTGCAGCTGATTCCAGGCCTACCAGCAACACAGTATGGAATTTAATTCTCTTCTATACACAGAAAATGTGTTCTGATTTCCTCGGCTAACTTGCAGGTTGAAGGAAAAATGCTAAAATCCATGGTGCTAGAAAATGTGGATGTTTAAGGGAACAGTTTTCACATCTGCCTTTTTTATTTTGGCTAAAACACGACAGTTAATTCCATGCATTATTAAGAACCTCTTAATAAAAATTTAAAGATTCAACATATATTCCAAAATTATTGCCTCCAAAGTTGAAATGTAAGAGCTGTATCAAAGCCCAAATGTCCTGACTTACCTGGTACAGCCAGAAAGTTGATATCTTTAGAACAAATGGTGATGGGCATTAGCCAGGAGCATTTCTGGCAGCCTGTTACAGGGGGATAAGGTATTACAACTGCTCTGAAATTACAGAGTGACTCTTGTATTTCAGAATGTTCAGAATCTTAGTTTAAATATAGCTGTGAAGTCAATCAGTGAGTCTTTTTTTCTGGACTAATCATTGCCTAGTGAGGAATATATATTGATCAAATTGAAATCTTCCCTCCTGTAAATTAAGGCTTGGAGCAAAGGAAAGATTCCTGTTTAGTTTTACTTCTTAGTCAAAACTTGACAAGGTATAGTTCCAAGTTAAAATATGTTCTAGTGTATTCATCAGTGATTTAATGTAAAATCACTGGAAGTTGCCCCCTCCTTGGGGCTTTTAAATGTGCCAGTAGCTGTTCATTGTGGGTTTGTTCATTGTTATTATAATAAAGATGCACATTACTTCATGCTCACCAGCCCTTCTGCCTACTTTTTTTTTTAGTTTAAGAAAGGTATCTCTGTGGTTTTGCTTAGCGAATTGCTCTGTCCACCAGTAAATGCCAGAGCTGACTACAGGGTGGTGGGTTTAAAGTCTTAGTTTGGTGTCAGAGAGAGAGGCAGCTCTTTCTGTTGGAGAATAGTAAATGGATGCAGCAGAATAAGAGCACTTCTGTTATAAGTGAGTCCTGAATTTTGAATACTCAGTACTGCCGTTTTCTTTTGTCTAGGGTATTACAGAAACTCCCGCGAATGACGGCTCTGCCTCTCCAAAACCACGGGTTATTTGGAACAGTGGTACATTAATGGATGGGCAGCTGTTTAATTCTGTTTGTTAGTTACAGTGAGGTGCAACATTCGTGGTGCTTCATTTGAGGAAAGAAATAGATTTATTATGTGTGCCCAAATTACCATTATGTTAGTATTCTGATGCTCTACTATAGCATATTCTGGACAAAAAACTTGTTTCTCTCTGAACTAAAAGCCAAGGAGTATCCTGAAATACATGCTAAATATGCCAGCAGTTTTTGGTAATGGTAGCAGATAGATAAGATTGTTCTTTCAGTCTCTTTTTATTTACAAACATATAATGTCTCTCCTCTATTTTCTGTTAAAACGCACACAGTGAGCTTGCTAGTAAGGTTAAAATACAATCAAAGTCTGTTACTAGGTAACTGAGACACACAGCAAACATTTACACCACTGTCTTAATGTTAGTAGCATACTACTTTTAACATATTTATTACCTCCCATGTGAAGTAAATGGAAAGAGAAGCTCACCTTGGTGTGTTTTACCTGTGGTGTTATGAAATACCGACAATGTCACGTAACCAACATTTTCCATAACTGAGCAGCCAGAGTTAGTCACACGTACTTGGCCTGGGTGGAATCCAGTCTCTCTGGATGATCGATGACAAAAATCCCATTGAGCTGCTGCAGCACAATCACCTCACGGCTGGTCTTCAGCTTTCATCCTAGCAGCTACCAGAAATCAGGACTTACCTAAAAGGTCATTTTCTTAGATGTCTGACATCTGGTTCTAACAATAACCTCCTAAACTGTGGCTTGCTCCAGTGTCACTGGCTGAAGAAAAGGGTGGCAACAGGGAGGAATGATCAAGTGCTATGTGTACAGTTCTTGTGACAAAGAAATTTCAAGGAAGAATTTTAATTTCTTCAATGCAAGGGTATCTGTAAAAGCCATGGGCACGTGGTTGTGCCTTTGGTGTGTTTGCTACCAATAGATGGGGTTTTGCAGTTTCTCTGAGCTGCGTATAGAGCTGCTGTTGATTCCAGGGAAAAACTAAAGTTGGCTTTAGTGTGGCCTGGATAAAACACAACACACAGATTGATTGCTTCCTGCATTTGCCACATCTGTCACTTGTACCTGCATATTGTGGCCTCACAGGCACTAGAGGTGTTTGGAAAGCGAGGAGAACACTGCATGGAGTTGCCTTTCCCCATCTTCCATAGATTAACGATCCTGGGCTTCTGGTTCACTCATTACTCTTCACTGGGTAAAAAACGGGCTGGATGGCCGAGCCCAGAGAGTTGTGGTGAATGGAGTTAAATCGGGTTGGCAGCCGGTCACAAGCGGTGTTCCCCAGCAATCAGTACTGGGCCTGGCTTTGTTTAATGTCTTTATCAATGACCTGGATGAGGG
>NW_010533686.1:0-3534 GCF_000687285.1 Phaethon lepturus
GGGACAGACTTTTTAGCAGGGCCTGTTGCCAAGATGTAATGGGTTTAAATTATGATTCTATTCTTCTATGATTCTATGATTCACCTATTACTTCTAGGCAGACTTTATATCATTTTTTTGTAACTAGATTAGGGGTTTTTGGTTTTGGATTTTTTTGTGCCAGCTGTGCTGTTCTGTGCTATTAAGTGAATGCAACATGCTCGTGTGTTTTAATTCCTTTCTTGAAGCCAGAAGAAACCAGAGCTTATATTTTATATAAAATGATGATTTCTTTATAGAAATATTTTCAGCTGTAATTTCTTTGAGATAGTCAGAACAATATTCAGTTTTATGTGTATATTTTTATAAATAGGACATTGTCTCTACCTTAGCCTCATGCAGAGAAGTCACAGTAGCAGTAGCTGTAAGTAGCTGTAACATAAGCAATAGCTGTAATTCAGTAAATGTGAAATTCATGTCTGATCAGGTATGAGGTAGAATCAAGAAGCACTAGGTTCTGTTTCTGTCGATGAACGGTCAAGCAACTAGAAATAGAGTTAGAGAGCTTCCCTGAGACTTCAGATTTCTTCCTTGAAATCTCTGAAGCAAAATACACACCGATAAGAGCACAAAGGGAGTAATGCAATCCCCCCCCCTCCTTTTTATCCCCACACCAGCTAAATTTTAAACTTGCATAAATTGCATCTATCAAGGTATGGGGAGCAGCTTTGCATATTCTCTTTTATCTCAGCGTAACCTATGGATGTGGGTCTCATTGTTTATTACCTCTTTTACCGTGCCATCCCACAGCATTTTCAATGTTAGGTAGTTTCATAACTTCTGCACGTGAACACACAGTCTGAAATACCTGCCTAAGATGAGTACTGTTACTAAAAATGAAATGAAATTTGATTAACTTCAGATTGTCTCCCATTCTCTCTTTTGTGTGTGCTTCATTACATTTTCCTTCATGTTTTCATCTCTTGTAGGAAATATTTTAACCAATGTAATTAAGACTCATAATCAGATAGCCTAACACTGATTATAAACATCGCAAGTGTCTAGAATTACTTTTGTCTATAGATTTTCCAGGATTTCCAGGAGCCTAACAGCTCATATGGATATTAGCCATTGTTAAAATTTAGTGCATATTATATTTACATTTTTCTTCCCCCTTTCTTTTAAAAGTTTATGTATATATGTGCAACATAATTTCTTTATATACATCTATATGAAAATATGTATTATTTTCCCTAATAAGAAAGTTTGTGTACGGAAAGTAGAAAATATTGTTATTTTTAACTGTTTTGTAAATTGCCCTGAAGCAAACCCAAGGTCCAAGATTTCTGGAAATCCTTGAATACTGAGATGCAAATATAAATAATTTTTTTAATTAGTGAATTCTTCATATTCATGACAGCTTGAACCTCGGTCTCTCATACCAAATATGTTCTGCATTCTCCTAAATATAGGTATCAGACATCAAGAGCTGTATTTGGAAAGCAGTTTACAACGCATGTATACAGCTAGTTTTATACTATATTGATCCAATTGAACAGATAGTGTAAAAAGTCAGTTGAGGAAGACATGATAAGGTCTATTCATACCGATAATTTTCTCTAAGGTTACTTGTGGTTCCCTGGAAGGTTAAGTGCTAAGTTATGGTTTTATATATACTACTACTTTAAAACTTTGTAGGCAATAGCAACTTCTATTATAAGGAACATTTGATAGCAATTTCATTTCTGCAAGTTGAAATAGCATTAAAGACATCATATGCTGTACTTGAAGAAAGAAGTGCATACTCATTGCGTCTTCATATTTTTTCTGAAGTACACTGGAAACAGTTCATTTGACTGCACTTCAGTACAGTTGACTAGATGACCAAAAAGCCATCACCAAAGCTGCCATTTCAATTTCTAACTTATTTCCTCTCTTTGTTTCACAATCTGTGTTGCAAAAGCTTATCCACCAGCTCCTTGACAAAGGCAACTTGTGAATAACAAATCTCAACATCAAAAATGTCTAGCAAAATGGAAAAATGAAATAACTAATGATAAAACTTCAGACATCCTTTATCAGGACTTACGGATAGTGGCTTTACCAGTAACGGTAAGTCAGTGATGACATACGCTTTTACCATTTCTCCTGGGGCTGGGTTGATAATCTGTATTCTCCGTGAAGGATGTTAAGTTCATCTTCTATGAGTCCATGAGTAACAATCCAAACCAAAGAAAGTCCTGTTCGCCAGCAGCATTCAGGAATCCCTGCTTTTCAAAACAATCATGGACTGTTGTTGCTTAAGTCTGGCAATTTGGGTTGAAAAATCTCCTTGGTCACCACTGTGTATTATGTGAAACTGGAGCTGGTCAGAAATTATAGTTGTTTGAAACTGAAATATTTAATTAGCTGCATGCCAGCAGCTAGACCTGAGTGTTAAAACCTAATTGTAAGACTGTAAAGAGTGGCTGAAGAAAAGAAATATATGACATAGAGTTGGACATAATGGAATACAACAGTCTTACTGTTTATTTGCTGCCTTATTGTTGCCAGGTCTGTGTAGACTGCCAGGTAGGAAAAATTTGACAGAAGACAATGCAGTAGGTCTGTCTGTGTTTCTGGACAACTCTGTCCTTTCATAACAGATGGCTTAAAACAACACTTTGCTTAAGTTAACAAAGGAACAATAATGCCTTCAAATTGTCTGTAGGATAAATAATGAGTTAGTGGTGTTCCTTAGATTTTCAGATCACTTATCCAGATCTCTCAAACACCTGTTCCTCTTAGAGATTCAATTTCACTAAAATTTTAATCTATCCAGCCACAGTGTTTTTAACAATTACTGAATCTCATTTAAAAATTGAGAATTTTAACAGCTGAGGCAGAAATTCTATGGGCTATGAAGAACTGCAACATCTTGTAACTTAAAAATAACTCTTGACCTGTTAAAGGAAATTTCAAACAGAAGACATATTCTGAAATGAAGTACTTAATATTAGCATAGTACTAACCAGGCAGGAACTGATTTGGGGATGCGTTCTGACAGTCCCTGTGAAATTCTGCCCTCCCTCCCAAGCAGAGCAACTACGCTCTCCTTATAGAATTGTCTGCAATCAAACTCTACTTACATCTACCACACAGAGCACAGTTGCTTTCATGAGAAAGATGCACTGTGCTGGGCACATTCTGCTTTTGTCCAGGGAAGGAGAGATGTAGGGCTGTGGCTGCTAAGAGAAGGCATGGCGTGCTTCACCTCCAGTCACAAGCTACAAAGGTTTCACTCTTACCTGTGGTTAAAGAAAGTGTCCATCTTTTCAAACAACACTGGGAATCACAGAATCATAGAATCATAGAATCTTTGGGTTGAAAGGGACCTTTTAAGGTCATCTAGTCCAATATCCCTGCAATGAGCAGGCACATCTTCAACTAAATAGGTTGCTCAGAGCCCTGTCCAACCTGACCTTGAATGTTGCCCTGGATGGGGCATCTACCACCCCTCTGGGCAACCTGTTCCAATGTTTCAGCACCCTCACTGTGAAGAATTTCTTCCTTATA
>NW_010533687.1:0-2986 GCF_000687285.1 Phaethon lepturus
TTGTACTTTCTCTGCCCTGCCCAGCTGAGGATGGAGCAGCTCTGGGGGCACCGGGCCTGCAGCCAGGGACAACCCACCCCAGGCAGGGAATGGTCTCAAAGGTGAGGATGGGTCATTTGTGGACTGAGGTTACCCCTCCAGGGAGGGGATTGTCAGGATAAAGGAAGAGGAAGGCCATAGATGTGGGAGGTTTGAGCATCTGTGTGTGGAGAGCTGAATTTCTGGTAAAAGATGAAGTGTAAACATGACTGGCATCACAAGGGACCTTCACATTTCATGAAGGAGTCAGCTGTCCCAGTCAAGGTGTGTCCCAGCAGCAGAGGGGAGTGAGGGGGAGAGAGTCTCTGGAGGCCACTAGGAGGTTGGTGATCAGGGTCTCAGTGGCAGCAGGCTCCAGATTGCTCACTCCTAATGCCATGTACAAGTACAGGTAGGGAAGGGAAGAGGTCGAGTCCAATTGTGTGGCTAAAAATCTGCTATATGGTTGAGGAGATGAGGGACATCTGGAACTGGGAAAGCTGCCCCAGTGGAGCCTCTGCAAGGGAGATGCGCTGAAGAAGGGTGAAGGGATGCCTGAGGTTAGTGAGATGAATCCTGCATGCAATGGCTCAGACAACTGCAGGAACCTCATGCTCAGGAGGGGACTGTGCCCTCCTTGCGGCAGCACTCGCAATAACCATGCGGTTGTGAGGGGGATGTGTTAGTCCTTGAAGTCTTGGATTGAAGTAATTGCTAAAGTAATTTTCTGAACATGGGGGTATGAGTGTCTCCAACAGCTTTGCCAAAGAACAGTGGTCAGATGCTTCAGGTGTCCTATCCCACCACTGCCTTTCTGACCTCGGCTTATGGGGATCTCTCCGAGATGACTGATCCAGAGTCATAATACCAGATTCCCTGGATTTGCAATGCTTGGTGTGAACATAGTGCTGCTGGTCCTTAGAGGTCTTAGTTGCTCCAGGAATCTCTATTTGAGGTCTTGGCTGGAAAACCTCAGTCCCAAACTGCGCTGGACAAGAAAGTGTAGGTGCTATGAATAACAGCTCTTCCTGGGGGTGTGGGAAGTCTGGCAACTCCTATTTTGGGGTGTAAGTCCCTAATTCAAGTTCTCAACATCCCTGCTGTACTGAACTCTGGAAGCATGCAGGCAAATGAGTTTCCAGCACTATTGCTCCTTGGGTACCTAAACATTTATGGTGACGTCCCTGCATGCAAGTCTTGACTGTGCTGACTATGCAGAACCTGGCTCACATCCTCCTCTACTACACAGGTTCAGCTGTATGGCTTGGCTGATGCAGTGCACAACAGAGGACAAAGCCGGTGGTGGTACCATTCCCCTGGGTACACACGCCCACTCAGCTGTAACATGCAAGTCCATTCTGAGCTGTTCTTTGCATTCCCAAGTCACTGTAAAACCGTTTGGTCCCACAGCTCAGTGTTAATGGATCTTAAAAGCCTGTGCCTGTCTTCAAGCTCTGGCACTGTCAGGACAACACTCAGAGTGAAGTCCTGTCACTCCCTGCAGGGCCAGCCCAATGTGGGAGCTGTCGGGACTCACATCAGTCCGCTGAATGGGTCATACCTGAAACACTGTCCCCAGTCAGAAGCAATGTGGAGAAACCAGAGAGGCTCAGTGGATGGTAACAGAGAAGCAGAGCTGGGCTGATTTAGCTGGGTGAAGAGGGGGTGTCTGATAGCAGCCCACAACTCATCTAAGGGCAGTTATAGGCAATGGTGAATTTATCATTAGGTGAATTAGCTCTTTTGGGCAGCATCAGATGATATAACATGCAGCAATATACACTTTGTGTCTCAGGCAGTTCAAGTTGGGATTTAGGAAAAGTTTCTTCTGCAGAGGGTGGTGCAGCCCTGCAAGAGGTCACTAGAGAGGTGACCTCCATCCTTGGAGAGTATCAAAGCCCAATTAAGCAAAGCACAGCCAACCTGACAATCTGACAACCTGGTATTGACAATAATCTTGCTCCAAACAAGAGATTGTATGAGAGTCTTTCTAAGCAGTACTTGTATGATATAAAATCTGTAATCCAGCCTCTCATAGGCAGAGAGTTAGATGCCTCCAAACCATCTCCTCTGTATTTCTACACCTTGGATACTGACTGAGCTGTGTTGCAGAAGATGAGGAAAGCAGCGAAGGCGGAGCACAACTGCGGACAAGGTCAGAGCAGAATGGAGCCTCAAGCAGGGGAAGAGGTGATGGTTGTATGAGGGGAATCTTTGGTTGGGTTGACTGCAGCAGGTAATATGGGTCTCAGGGGTCCCTACAGCTGGGTGGTAATGGTGGTGGCAGCAGGAGGCAACAGGAACCGGCTTGGGTGTGCGAGCAGAACTGGGAATGCTGACTCCCCAGGAGGGAGGCAGAGGTTGGTTGGGCATTCATCCTGACCTTTCCCCTGCACTTGCCCAAGACCATCCGTGTTCCCCCAGACCTCATCAGCCACCTCGAACCCCACATCACTGCCCAGAAGTTCTCAGCCAACTACCAGCTAGCAGGCGAGGAGCAGGTGGCACCTTTAGCACCTTTGCTGCCTTCTGGGCGCTGCTGACTGCTGTCAGGAGCCTGGTAGGCAGCTCTGTCCCCTGCATGTACATCAGAGTGGGACCCCTGGCTTGCAAGGGGATGCTGGCAGGGGTCCCCAGGAAGAGCAGCAGGCTCTGGGCCACAGCCTGGAGGCTGGTGTAAGGCTGTGTTTTGGATTTGGGATGAGAAAATGTTGATAACGTACTGATGTTTTTAGTTGTTGCTAAGCAGTCAAGGACTATCCAGCTTTCTGTGCTCTGGCCTGCCAGTGGGAAGGTGGGAGGTGCACGGGAAGCTGGGAGGGGACACAGCCAGATCACATAACCCAAACTGGCCAAAGGGATATTCCGTACCATACCACGTCCTGCTCAGTATATAAACTGGGGGAGTTGGCTGGGGAGGGGCATGGCTCAGGAACCGCATTGGTCAGTGGGTGGTGAGCAATTGTGC
>NW_010533688.1:0-4188 GCF_000687285.1 Phaethon lepturus
AAGAGTAAACCTGTCTAAGCCACAAGCCACCGTCTTCTGCAGGAGAATGTTGTGGGAGGCAAGAAGTGTCAGAGGTGTTCAACAACAATAGAAACATTCCTCTAAGTACAGAGCTATGCGCTCCTGAAGGTGGTTATTTTGTAGCTCATCTTCATGCACTCCATTTTTAATGCTATTGCAATTGGTAATGTTCTCAGTCCGCGTGAATAGAAGATTCTATTTGGTAGATGTGAAGAGTGGGATCTGCGATGCTACATGTCCCAGGTAGAAAGAATGGTTATTTTTACCAAATTAAAACTAATTGGGTTGTCTGCAATGTGATAATTGTGCATTCCACGCCATGGCTTTCCTGCATGCTTTCGGAGTCATGAGCAACATAGTCCTTGGATTGTGAGAAGGCTGAATTGGAGTTGTAGCTGCACTGCAGGAGGTGCTGGGGCAAACAGAACCTCCAAAATGAAGAATAATCCTGTCCTGTACATAAAGCACAAAGATGGGTTACAGTGAGATACACATCAGAGATTGCATCAAAAGAGCTCTAATAAGATAGAGAACTGCTGGTGGTTCTTTCAAGAGTTTCAAACTAAATTTTAAGTATAAGAGGAGTTACGTAAAATGTTCTGCTGCAGTCTTTCTGAAAGCCAGGGGCTCTAAGAGTGAAATAGCTGTACTGTGATTAGTGCCTACAGCAAAAATCTTACATTTCTGTTATTATTAATACAGTTATTTTCTACATTCTCCTGGATTGTGCATCTTTTTAACTCTCGGAGTACAATTTCAAAAATTTCAAAACGTTGAATTTCCCTTCATGAAAAACTAAAATCATTGCAACCCTATTTACTATTTGCAGGAAGAGTCTAACTTATTTCATTTAAAGCATTTTTTGGCGCTCTTGCTTCTGCATCCCTTAAAATGAATACAGATATTGAAGTCTGTGCAGATTAAGATACAAGCTGTGTACTGTTGTCTTTTGTCAAAACATTAAAAATGTTTTTTTTTCACAGTCCCAGAGGAGATTTTGATTTCTGAATGAAAGCTGATTCTATGAAGAGAAATGTCTCTTTCATTACCCTGGCATTGTCTTGCCCTCCTTTTCCCATTCGTCTTACATGCATGAATTTTTTTTAACTTTGATGTTGTACACAACACTAGACAGGCTGTTAGTCCTAAAGAGTTAATTACAGCATTTTTTGGTTCTTACAGCTTTTTTTAATAGTATTAGTACTACTGTGATAGAAAATTTAGGTATATTTATTAATCCTAAATCTTGAAATGGGGTGATTTCATGCAGTCATTAAGTTCAAGATTCCTGGTTGTTGCCTAAGGCCCTTTGCCAGGTTTATCTAATAATTGTTTTATTAGATTGATTTATATCAATCTATTTGATCATAAATATTATAATCAATAATATTTATTATTGAGGTGTTGAGCTCTCATCATTTTTGTCACCTACTAAGATATTTGTGGGTAAAATTAGGAAATATTTTTCCAAATAAGGAAGAAGACTATCTAGTTGTACTTGGAATAGTTAAATGGAGTACTTAATTTAATTTATACAGTCAAGTCAGTATGAATGGTGGTAACCACCAAAAGGTCAAGTTTGGCAGTGTGATTTCTTTTAATGAATTGGGAGAAACAATTTATTAGTTCACTGGGGTATGATCTGATTTGAACACATTTGACTTCTCAGTTCTTTATAGCATCTCTTTCTTTGAACTTTGCATGCATTCTTTGCTATACATGGGAGGAGGAGAGATTAACTGTTTCCTTATATATGGGAGGAGGAGAGATTAACTGTTTCCTAACTGATCAGAACTATGGAAAATATTTTAAATACTTTCAAAGATCCTTTTCTAACCCAGATCATTTTGACTAAAACAGGCTCAGGAGCTATTGGCTTGAACAGGGGTGTTGCTAGCAGATCTGATCACGCAGTATCCTTTTCTGGATGATGACACTTTCACTTAATTCCTCTTCAGGGAGAACAAGATATATGAATGACCAAAGCTGCTTGTTAAACCAAAATTATAGACATTGCTTTGAATCTATAGTACATACAATAAATCAGTAGGAAATAGCAGATTTCAGAGGTTTTTATTTCCAGGGATATACCATTGATCCAAGAAGCAGTTAGGGGATGCAGCCAGCTTTTGGAGTCAAATGCAACATAGCTGCATTAGCCAAAACAAATAGGCAGGTGTTGAAATAACAGAATTTGCTTTTGAGGGACATAAAGGAAATAGCTTGAGGACACATCACTGTAGCCATGTTCATTTATTGAATAAAAGGTGCCATTAAAGAGCATTGGGTTGTTTGTATTACTATTATTAAACGTGTTACTATCTAGGCTTAGCATAGATTTCTTTTCAAGATATTGCTGGTCATTCTGAACTAGCAATACTTTCTAGCCATACATTTGCTTCTAATAGATTTAAAGACAAAAGTATCTTCTTGTCCTTTTGTTCCACAATTTATATAAATGTTTAGACTGGAATGGACTCCTAGATCTGTTTCAGCTTCTTGTTGCAGGCAGTTAAATTTATTGATTTGAGGGATTTCATCTAGGTTAGGCTTGTTTGTTTCCACACTGGCAAACTTTTCTGTTACGTAGAAACATTTTTCCCACTTATCAATTCCCACCTGAAGTATTGGGATTTGTTAACACCGTTAACTATTAACTATTAAGTTAACATTAAGATAATAAACGTGAGATGAAAGCCAGTTAGTTATTCTGTTTGAAACAAAAAGATTTCTGGCAGTTCTACGTTACTCTAGCTGTTGCTGTCTTTTTTTTTTTCCTCTTCACCTTTGTCAGGGACCTATTCCTTGTATTAAAACTTTGTTGATGAGCTATAAATTCTGCCACCTCTTTGTGGAATCATTTGCTCTTATCAATGTTGCTTCGTGTTTTTTGATATCTTTCAGCCACATTTTTAGACTTGATTGTCCTTGTTACATGAAAAATCTGGTTGACTTTAATGGAATTAGGTATTGTTCAGATGTTCAGGCGAGTTAATTGATTAATAAAACATTTCTGATTTACTGCAAGTGTAGTTCAAGCTTTGTATTTTTCAGTTAATTTGATGGAATTTACTAAATAGATAAGATAACGTTACAGAAGAGAACTGACATCATTAGTCCTGCACAATTACTCAATAATATCCTGCAGTAACATGTAAGTATAGTGATGGAAGCCAAACAGAGGCTTATTTTTGGATGTTTGTATTGTTTGAATGTCCTGTGGAATCGCAGAAAATTCCTCTAAAGACACATTTTTTAAAAGCAGTTCTCCCCATCTTCATCTTCAGCATTGAAGAATGACTCAGTTTTGGCCTACTCGTGACTGAAAAAAAAAGGCAGTCTTTTTCTTCTTGTGATTTTTATTGTACCTTGTTTGGATACTGAAGAATTTGATTCCAGCAACTGGTGCATGCTAACTTGTGTGCAGCAGCCCCAGGAAGCTGTATGTGAACCTTCCAAGTCCCCTTGTGCAGAGTCAGGTTTACATAAACCTCCACTTCTGCAGCCCACCATCAGGAATTTATGTTACTGGTGATTAACAAGACACAGCTAGGGAATTAGCACAGAAAGTCTTTATAACTCATTTAATAACTTGGTGATGAAATGGTCCCGTACCTCCTTTTCTTTAACAAAGAAAAAAACAGAAATTACAGTGTTTGGGAATTAAAAATGTTGGGGCAAGTTTGGGTTTTGTTTGGTTTTTTTAAAGGTTAGGGGAGAGCCTATTAGAATAATATGAATTGCATCCTACATTATATCCAAGAGTATCCAAAGGGGAGCTTTTCCGTGGATTTCAGTAAAATTACTTTTACTTGACTTTAAATTTCTTTCAATTTTCAGACAGTATTTCTTTCAATAAGGGTAAAACTACTAATACAAGAAAAGATACTAGGAAGTGTTTGGCCCATTTTTAAAGAAACATTTTTTCTGTGAGCTTTATGTTAATTAGAAGCCTTTTTCCACTACAAAACTATTTAATTTCTTGAAATTTTAATTGAAAATCAATTTGTTGTTATATTTTGATGCTCACAGACATCTGTATGTCTGGCTATGTACCTAATAGCCAGACTAGGTATCCTCAGGGTATTCAGCCCCCTGAGCTGTAAGACAGGGATGGAGAGCACCATAAGCTCCTTATAATCCAGGAGGAAGCAGTCCAGGACATGC
>NW_010533689.1:0-9870 GCF_000687285.1 Phaethon lepturus
CTTATGCTCTGCTGCGTTGTCCCTCCAACAGGTAATCGGTGTGGCTGAAATCCCCCATGAGGACCAGGGCTTGTGAACTTAAGGCTGCTCCCACCACAGAGGCTTTTGTTCCTCACTGAGCACACGGAAGCTGCCCACATTTTGAATTTCTGTTATTAGAGCAGCACAGCTCCCATCAACAAGCATGTCCACATGAGGAGAACAAGACAGATGTGAATCCGGTTTCCTGCGTACAGTTATCAGAACGACAATCAATTCCAGATCAGATGTTAACAGTTCCCTGTGCTGTAGCTCTAACGCCTCCCACATACTGGAAATGCCTTGCATGAGACAACCCAGGCTCACGTCTGCCTCATTCGCAGACACACGATGCTACAGTCATCTCCTGAACCACTAATATGCTTCCCCTTGTTGTTTCAAGAAGTAAAATGTTAGCTTGTAACTACCAAGAAGATTTTCTGCTAAGTACAAGTTCCTGCATTTTATCCTACTGAATTTAATCCTATTTCTGTTACGCCAACTCATCCATCTCTGAAAGTAAAACGTTCTCATCCCATACGACGTCACAAGGAAACATTAGCAGCACATTCCAGTTTTCTTTTGGCCACAGCTATTAGTGACAGCATTTAGTAGGTGAAATTGTTGATCAGCTAGTGACAGATGACAAATTTCCAGTGCTCCCCCACATTTCCTCCAACTTCACTGATAATTTCCCACGTGATGCTGTCCTGAAATACAAGCAAGCTGGGACAATGGCATTTCCTTAGCCAACACAGTCAATCAAACTCCTTTAGCACAAAAACATTCCTGGATAAACACCGTTCTGTCCTACCCCTTTTCCCATCTTCCCGCATGTCTCTCTTCCCTTCCTTCAAAACCTGTTTTAAACACTTTTGAACCAGTGAACTCAGAGCACCTTAATTGGGGTTGCCCAGAGCTCTCCCAGAAACAAGGTTCACCATTACCTCATGGAACCCTTTGCTAATGAGTAATTGTCCATATTATTTTTTTCAGAATGCTGGTGTCACTTGTTTGTTGGGGGCTGCAAGGACAGGGCTGCCCCCAAAGAGAGGTGGGTCAGGAACCCTGGAGACCCCACAGCCAGCAGGGCACGGGCCTCACTGGCCGTGACTCAAGCAATGCCAGCAGAACAGACCCAGAGAGGATGGCCAGGTCCAGCCAGGAGTCGATCTCCTGAAGCAGTAGCACAGCGATGGGGCAGGTCTCAAGACAAGTCAGGAAGCCAATCCGCATGTCAGGGTTAAGGACAGGTCTAATGATCACTGGGCAGGTCCACTGTCATGAGGCAAGTCTGAGGTCAAGCTGGGAAATCAATCCACGGGTCAGGGTCTGGATCAAGAGGGTCCACGGCCAGCCATGGACATCGCCATGACTGAACTGGAGACCATGTCTCCTCCAACATAGTTCAGGCAGGGACTGAAAGTCGCAGCTTAAACAGAGCTCTTGGGACCAGTGGTGAGGGAGGAGGCCCCAGGTGAAGCTGGTCAGGGACATTAAGATGTATTAGTGCCCTCAGGTCCCCGATATGGTTCTCCCCAGCTGGCAGTATCAGTCCTGCCATAGTCTATCCATCCAACATCATGCCTGTTTTGACAGGGAACTGGTAGATTTGGACCTTTATCTAATTAGCTTTGATCTTATCTCATTCTCATTGCTTAATAGCTGTACATCTTCTTTCCTTATTCGTTTATTTGTACAGCTGAACAATCTATTACTCCTCTTAACATTCTCAAGGTGTCAGTTTTTGGCAAGCTGCATCTTAAATTTATGATTTCAGATCCCCCTGATATAGATTTCTTTGCAGACGAATCCTAGTCCCTGTTTTTCAAGAGCTTTGCATATTCCTAGAGGACTAGGGACAATCGCATTTGGATTCCCTACCTGCAAGATTTCTTTTTTGCCAGGAATACATGTCAGGGCAGGTTTTTGTAGCTTTGACTTAAAATACTCACTCAAAATTCCACCTCTATTTTAACTCACTGAGATAGTCAATTCCATTTACTAAATTACACTTTTCTTCTTTATCAAATATAAAAATCTAGGCCCTACTCTTATTATGAGGATACCATCATTTTCCAAAACAATGTAAAGGTCTATGTTTTTGTCCTATCTCTGTTTCTGCACAAGCCCACGCATCACACAGACTTCCGACCCTCAGCTTTACCATTACTGCTACCTTTCCCCAAAGCACACACGTGCTGCTCTGGCCTGTTCTCGCCCATAACAGCTGTTAGAACTGACCAAATCACTTGGCTCAGCCTCCTCCCCTCTGCACTCATGGGCTGGGGTATCTGTATTCCAAATAGCTCAGCCTTATCTTACTGGCCACTATCAGTTTCATCACCAGAGAAGACAGCCGCTTCTCAGAGCCGTCTGTCTGCTTTGCTGTTGCTGTCACCTGTCCACCCACCTCCTCTCTTGTGTTCTTGTAGGTGAAGATAATGTCAACGTCTATCTGATTTTCCTCCTCTTGTACTAAAACTAGCAATGCAGATAGCAGACCATTCAAATCACACTTGGTTTAATCATTTCTTGGTTTAAAGCCACTTTGATTTCTGAGGGACCAGACATTGGGGTAGAGTCCCTTCACCGAGCACTCCTTCTCTCAACGCCTGCAGCAGCTGAATAGCGGGTGACTTACCAGCCCCGGGAACCACCATGCACTTGTGCCCGGGGCATCACCACTCCAGGCAAAGGGCTTTAGCTCTAGCAAAAGCCAGAGGGGCACGTGCCTCCTTCCCTTGTTGATGACGCACATCACACAGCTCACGCTCGGTGACTGGGTGCTCTCTAAACCCTGAGCTACATGGTCCTTGGGGACATGCTGAGGAGGAGAGGAAGGAGAATGGGAGGTAGACATATATATGGGCTGGATGTGCTGAAAAACAGTCACTGACAAACAATCTCTTCTGTTTCATTTTAGTCAGAGCCCTATATGCATTCACACCATGAAAGATCATCTTCCTACATCACTTGGAGGTAGATCTGCAGTCTCCCAGGTACTTGTACAAGTGCTGCCCACCCATGGTACCTGCCACATCCCCTGGTAACATTGCGCAGCATTTCTGCAAGCGTGAACGAAGCGCCGAGTGGCTGCTCAACAAGTGGGAGTGGGAGCACAGTGCCTCTGGTCCCAAGCTCCACCAGTGTCTCCACCCAGGGCGACAAAGACATTCCTGTGCAGAATCACACAATGCAGCTTGAGACATGATGGGAGGCACTAGTACTGCCCCAAGGCAGGTCTACACGCCATAATCTCATAATGGATCCAGAAACAGGGAGATGTGCCTAGCCGGTGTTTGCATGCAGGTTCTTACACCCACTTCTCAGACTACCAACAGCTGTGAGCTTGATCCTATATTGGCAGAAAGACAAGGCCTGTTTCAACCACATGGAAAGCACAAAATGATTAATTCCCCAAATCCAATAAAAATGTCACACCATTAAGTAGAATATAGGGTATGGTGTTAGAGGAGCTGCAGAGAGAAATAAAAGTGTGTGATGAAGTGATGGGATTGGTAATTAGAACTTGGATCTCACCATGGGATGTCAGGATGATACAAGAAGGATCGTATCTATGGGAAGACGGGCAAAAGCAGAGATGTCCGACTCAGTAGGGCCAGAAGAAATACATTTAGAACATACAGAAAGTTTGAGTTATTCATCAAAGAAACTGTGTTTGGGCCACAAATGATTTCAGTTCCATAGACAGGAGATATCTAAGGAGACCCTCACTGGGAAGTGAGAAACTTAAGTTTCTGGGGTCTGTAACAGAGGTGGGCAACAGGACATCTTCTTTCAGAGTCACCAAGCACTGCAACCGGGACCTAGGAGGGAAGCGCTGACCCAGAGGCACCCTTAGAGAAGAATTTGACTCATTTAGGTAGATCAACATGCACCTCGTGGCCTTTTCGCTCAAAGCAAGAAAATACATGCAGGTTAACGGAACGTCCTAATACCATCTCCAAAATATCAACCCTGAAAGTTGCTCTCTGAATTTCAATGAAGATCACAATGAATTTCCTGAGCTGCTCTCATCCTTGTCACAGTCATCTTCAATCTATTCCAACAAGGGTCTGGTCAGGTATCTGCCATGCGACCCCGCTACTTTCCTCAATCGATAAACACAGTTGGAGACATCTGCAAGTGTGATGTGGCTTTGTTCTCCAGCAAAGTACAGTCAGACCAAAACCCTTTCACCAGGTGCACAGCCCAACCAGTTGTTAGGCTATACTTAAACTCAGAAGACAGACACTTCTCTCTCTTTGATCCTGATGAGAGGTGGCAGAGCAACATCATGTCCATACAGCTAAACTTTCTTCTGTGCATAAATCTACCTACTGCAAACAATCTGTGTCTGAGCTTTGTCTGTTAAAGTCAGCAAAAGCCAAATGCTGGGGGACATGCCAACAACTAACAGTATGGACAACTGGAGGAAAATGCTCATACCTCTGCTCCAGCTTTAGTGCCTAAACACCATCTGTTTTTCTTATTTCACTACACAACTTCAATTTAACCCAAACATGTAACATTCTCCAAGAAAGCACCCAGCAAACATGAACTCCAGTATCAGCACAGGCTGGGGGATGAATGGATGGAGAGCAGCCCCATGGAGAAGGACTTTGGGGTTCTGGTGGAGGAACATGAGCCAGCAATGTGCGCTGGCAGCCCAGAAGCCAACCGTGTCCTGGGCTGCCCCCAAAGCCACGTGGCCAGCAGGTCGAGGGAGGGGATTCTGCCCCTCTGCCCCGCTCTGGGGAGACCCCCCTGCAGGGCTGCGTCCAGCTCTGGAGCCCTCGGCACAGGAGAGACATGGAGCTGCTGGAGCGGGGCCAGAGGTGGCCCCAGCAATGCTCCGAGGGCTGGAACAGCTCTGCTGGGAGGACAGGCTGGGAGAGCTGGGGGGGTTCAGCCTGGAGCAGAGAAGGCTCCGGGGAGACCTTCCTGCAGCTGCCAGGGCTGAGAGGGGCTGGGGAGAGAGATGGGGACAGACTTTTTAGCAGGGTCTGTAGTGACCGGACAAGGTTTTAAACTAAAAGAGGGTTGATTCAGACTAGATATAAGGAAGACATTTTTTATGATGAGGGTGGTGAGACACTGGAACACCCAGAGAGGTGGCAGATGTCCCATCCCTGGGAACATTCAAGGTCAGGTTGGACAGGGCTCTGAACAACCTGCTCTAACTGAAGATGTCCCTGTTTGTGGCAGGGGGGTTGGACTAGACGGCCTGAAAAAGGTCCCTTCCCACCCCAGCTATTCTATGAGTCTATGATTCTGTGAACTTCTAGATACAGGAAGGGCTTTATAAACCACATCATTAACCTACTCTCTTTTTTGATTTAGCATCACAAAAAGGACAGGGCAAACAGCCCCTGCACACTGAAATGGCTCCAGAGTACAGCTCCAAAGCAGCATGAGAGGGAGGAAGGTGGGACCTTCTCAGTGGAAGTCCCAGCTCGTCAGCCCTAACCACCCCTGAAAAAGGAGGAATATCCCATTCGGGTCTTCACTGTCATCAAGCGTTTCCCATCAGCACAACGGAAACACATTTGCTTCACTTCTAAGGGGCCCAGAGCACAGCCGAGTTCACAACACTGCGCTCGCTCAGGAGCCTTCCCGGGCCAGGAGAAGGCAAAGGCAGGGGTGACCAGTGCAGTACGATGAAGCACATACCAAGATAATTTTAAGACAGAGTACAAACGAGCATTGGGAACACCATCTGGAACTGCAGACTGGAGAGCTAACAGCTGAACTCGTTCAGAGGCGGGAGGAGAGAAGCTTTGCTGATTAGACCCCGCACTGTGCAGGTCTGCAGCGCTACCGGCGGAGTTCCGCTCCCACTCCCTGTTCCATGGCCACAAGACCAGGTCCCAAAGGCACCTCATACTTTATCCACAGGGACTGACATGCAAGTGTCACAGAGCAGATGTGACCTGCCACACACTCGTCACCGCACACAGAGTTAGTGGCTCACTTATGGAACCCAAGCATCCTGCTATGGAGATGCCTGAGGGTGCAAACATACATTTAAAACTCTCAGGAAAGACTGGGTTTAGAGCAAAGAAGACTTTATAAGTGGGTTCAGGCTTCCAGAAATCGATTGAAACTATTTTTTGTGCAAAACAGAGAACTGTATTTTATGGATTTTCTTTTCTCTTCTACAACTTTGTTTTCAAATTTGCAATCAAGGTTTAACTCTCACCAGAATTCAGCTGTGTGAATTTTAAAGCTCACTTAATATGCAAAGTGAACTTCACTGAACGTGTCAAACCAGGACCACTACTCCCCTTTCCTAAGTAACACACTGGAAAAAAAAAATTTAATCTAGATGTTCTCTTCAATTGTTTTACAGCCGGACAAGTTTAGGCTTGCCAGAAATGTTCCCCACCCAGCCCTCGGCCTGGGAGAGGAACGCTGGCCAGGCAGCTCTCATCGACAAGGGGTAAGCTGTGGTGATCCACTCCACAACAGCAGGAAACCCACTAAATCACGGTGACCTCCAAGAACACCGTACTGTTTGGCACATGCAATTCACATCTCCTGACACGCTGTCCTCCAGGAACAGTGAATACCTGTCAGGTGGTGGCTGGCACTGGAGACAGCGGCTCAGGGCTGCCAGGGCCGAGTCACAGCCGTTTTGAATATTTTCTGTTAGACTAGAACAAACACAGGTAAGTTACTGTTTTCCTTTGAAGTCTCCTAAAACATAATGCGGGGTTGGAGGTTCAGATCAGCAGTCGCACTCTCTTACTCCATCACTCATTGTTGCCTGCAGAAGACCCTGCCACTGCAGCAATCTCTGCAAAGGGACTGATGATTGCTCTCCTCACGACTACCACACACTTACCGTGGATTAGCGTGTCTGCTATTGGATGCTAAAGTACTCAGTAACATAAACTAACACCTTGAGATACAATTCTTCAGATGCATCCATTGCCCATTGCAAAGAACGGGCAAACTCAGAGACTGCTAGAAATTTAAAATTAGTATTTCTGCATTTCCGGGGCTGTCCAGTGTGTATGCTGAGAGACGCTCAGATCTAAGAGAACAGCTTACCTTGCCGTGGATCATACTGTCGCATCTGCACCTCCTCAACACATTCTGCTGGGAACCAGCCAGTTCTTCCTTTCACGGTTCCTTCCCAAAAGCCACCTTCACCAATACTCAGCACTGTGGGAAGAAAGAAACAGGTACGTGAGAATGAGCAAGGGTCCCAGAATGACCGTTGTATATAGTGTTATATAGTGTTAACGCATAGTTATATATAGTGTTAACGCAGCAGAAACACCTAAGGGCAGAGCACAGAAAATTTGTCTGGGGTCAGGCATGGTGTGGAAGAAGAAACCACCTCAAGAAGCCTCCAAAAACTTCTTTCACCCATGTCCACCAGAGAGACAGTGTAGACAATGGCCTTCATGCAGCCACGTGCTGCGAAAATGAAACAGTGAATTGGTACCATCCATCTTTGTAAGGATTGTTGATGGGGGACCCAGATGTAACACAGGCTTTGGTAAAACCATTTCCTGGAAACATGCCACCTACTGTAACTTGTGACATCCTCAGAGCAACAGAGGAATCACAGCCCCACAAGGAAAACAAGATGCAGAGAGGGAAAGAAATTGGCCAAGGCGACAACACAAGTTGCTCTAATAACTGGGGTGTCCTGACTGGCCTGGGTTCAAAAAAACAAGAGCTCTTTCACTCTAAATGACCCAGAAAACAGGAAGGTACTTCACTGTCACAGCGAAAGTGTCCCAACTCATTAAGCCTTGTTTTTACTTGCTCAAAGCTTAGAGGAACAGAAAGGAAGCCTTGAAATGTGCTCTGAAGATAAATGAATTCACAGTCAAGGAGATTTTTAATGGAGTCAATGGAGAATCACATCAGGAGCGTCCTCGTTAAACCAGGGAACTATCAGCTTGAACTCCTCACCAGCTGCCAGCTGAGAAGGATGGCTTTCAGGTAGGCGGGATACAAACTACCGATGAGCTACAGACAAAACCACAACTTCTTATTGCACCTGTAGAATGAACCGGGGTCCAAAGCAGACTAGCCCGCACAGTTCAAGGTTACAAAACAGTCTGAGGTTTCTGCTAACCATTGCCAGCAAATGTATGTTTAATGTCAGCTGTCATCTCTGAGGTTCCCTGCAACTGGATCCCCCCCACTTTATGCTAGCAGGCTCTGCAAGAAAGATCAGGATTGTTTTGGGACATTTAAAAATGCATCAGATGTGACCATTCCCTCTCTCAAGGCCACAGAGAAAACAACTTTCATTCCCAGAGCACCCAAGAGAACAAAAATGCACACAACGCGAGAAACAAGGGAGACAAGAATCATTACTGATCTTCCTGGATGTTACCCCTTGCTATAC
The DNA here is from genome assembly GCF_000687285.1 of Phaethon lepturus. Classification (NCBI taxonomy): domain Eukaryota; kingdom Metazoa; phylum Chordata; class Aves; order Phaethontiformes; family Phaethontidae; genus Phaethon; species Phaethon lepturus. Next base: position 8,396 of record NW_010533689.1, read on the forward strand.
TATATCCAGAGTGCCCAGATATTACCCCTATTTATCCAGAAAATGGCTGATGTGCACCTCTCACTTGAATTCAAGCACTTACAAGGCCAGCTAGCAGCACCATCCTGAGCCAAGAAAGTGGAGAAGGGGAGCAGTTAACGTATGTTTTCGGGTTACTGTGGCTCACAATGCTTTCCTAACTCTTTGTAACAGAGTGGCCTCTGGAACAGATTATGAATGAGTGTGGTAGATGTAGTCTATAAAATGCTGTAGATCGAGAGAAACTGCTGCACATCACCTGAAAGTGATCAGCTTTTGATACATCCTTTGGAAAACATTCCTGCATAGCATTCGTAATAGCAACACCCAGACAAAAGATAACAGAAGAGTCAGCATCCTGGGGGCCCTGCTGCAATGATCTCAGAAGTATTCCCTCAGCATTATCTGGGTAACAAGTTCTTAAAAACAAGCCCAGCACATCAACAGATCCCCTGGATTAGCACGGAGACGTGGGGTTTCTTGGGACTTGCTCTGAAACGTCAGGAGCCGTTACAAAACCCCTCAGCACAGAGAGGGGACACTCAACTGGATTCTTAAGCAACTCAGCAAATCCTTGGACAACAGGTGAAGGAAAAGGTTGACGGCGGGTCTGTTTTCAACTTGCATCATCTTATCTTATGCTTTCTTCCTATGGCTGTTTCTCTAACTTTTTAATCATAACTTAACCGTGTGGCTTTGACAGCAGAAACTGCATCTTCATTTTAAGCTTGCCTACGATCTGAAACGTGCTGAAGTGAATCTGACAGAGCGAGCGGCTTCTCCCAGAGGAGGAGACCACAGGCTTGCAGACAAGACTCGGGACCTGACCCAGCACAACGGCAGTGACCCTGGGGGCTGCTGGATGCTCCCTCCAACCATCAGGCAGATGCCCATGAAAGATGAGGAAATTCCTGTGGCTGATTACCAAAAAGGCCCTTCGGCAATGGGGGGACAGGGAAAAGGCAACCAGCAAACACGGGGCACCCGTACTGACTTGTTCCCCTAAGGCTGCACTGCAGCCAGGCAGAAGGAACAGAGCTGATCAGCACTTACTCAGCTCTAGATGCAAGAAACCACCAAGCAAAGGAGACCACTGGTATGACACGATCCCCAGCAACCGGATCTTCGATCCTCAGTAGGAATAGTGCTCAAAATAAACTCTTTGATAATCATAAAATTTGTATCACAAGGCTACGCAAGTATCTTATGGCTGCGCGCGGTGTCAGAGCCATACAAAAGGACTTACACTTGTCTTCACCAACGCACAAGGTTCTGCACAAATCCCAGTATCCCACCACTCCTCGCCTTTCGACCCGTGACCTCAGAACAGGCTGGGCACTCAGCAGAACGCACAGAAACGCCTGGTTTGAAGGGTGAGCCCCGCTCCCCGAACGCCGTGCTCTCAGATTACGGCCCCGTGAAGACACCTCCACGCGCAGCCGAGGCGCCTGCCCTGC
>NW_010533690.1:0-17561 GCF_000687285.1 Phaethon lepturus
CCCACCTCAGCCACCGCCGCGAGTGATGCACCGTGTCCTGCCCGGCCGGTGGGATCGGGGGGACCAAAATGGAGGGGCGCCGAGGCGCTTTGTCTTCCCGGGGCTCGCCGCCTCCGCCGCCGCCCCGGGCGGCTCTGCCCTTCAGCCCCAAGTTTTCTCTCAGTCCTCGTGTTTCCGAGCTGTTCCTGCCCGCTGATCCCTTCTGCGCTCCCAGTGCAGTGTTGGGACGAGCAGGCTATCCCCCTTCTCCTCCGCTGCAGCTCTAAGGAGATGCTTAATTTAGTATTATTTTCGTAGGAAAGTGTTTTAAAAAAACTGGATTTTTCTCTTGCCTTCCAGATGTGCACAGGGGGTCAGTGCTTCGCTAGGTAGTCGCCGGGCTCTGGAAATAAGACCTAGCATGTTTAAAGAGTCTGTTGAGGCAGCTTTCCAGAAAGTCATGAGGAGACTTGTGTAGGTTTCAGGATGTCGTGATTTTAGCTCTGATTAGCTGCTTGCATTATTGCTGCCATAGGACCTTGGCTCTTAATTCGTAACATACGGTGGCTTTTTAGGTGTGAATAGAGGGTTGAGTTTTGGTGTTTCAGTCTGTGGAAGAGGTTATTGTCTTGTACTGTTAGTGCTTTGGGTTGAAAAGAGTTGCATGGGAGTTTCTGAATCAAAGGGAAACCTAGAAGTTGCAGGGAGTGTCTTCAGCATCATCCTGTCGGTTGCAGGGGTCAGCACCGGACTAGAATTGACTGATCTTTCTGAGGGCAAAAGGCTGAGAAGTAGCCAATGACAAATTTTCTTCCAGGCATCAAGGAAAATCATAATTAGAGAAGGAAGCTAGCCTGATCCAGCCCCTTTTCATGTATGTCAGGGCAAGCTTCTCATTTGGACTTACACTTGAAGAGCTTGGTCAGGGATTTAACTTTTTTCCATTTGGCACAAAGTCATCTGAGATGTTGCCGAGACAAATGGTGAAGAAATGTCTTTCAGCTATATTGCACCCTTTCCTTCTTGTAAGATTTTACTTGTGTAATGGCTTGGATAGCAAAAGGTCAGGCAGAGGAACAATAGTGCTACTCTAGAAATTATTTGGAGTTAAAAGTCCTATAGATCTATTATGGGATTATTAAACTAGAACAAGTAAAAGTAAATAGGGCTTTTCCTCTGATCCGTTTTGGGGTTTGCCTGTTACCAATTTAAACTGCCCTGGTTTAAATTATTTAAAGGTTTCCCTTCATAAATTTAGACCAGGATTTTCCTGAAACTAGTAGTACGATTTGTAGATGCCAGGTCCTGTATGTCATATGTTTGGTGATATATTAATACACATGCAATTTTACTGCAGGTGTTAACAATTCTTACTCAATTTCCCCTAGTGTAACTAGTGCAATTTTCTCAAAGTATAAGCTCTTAATATGAAAAACATGGAATAAGATAATCCTAGAAAGAGATCTGAATGCTTTCTCTTGTTTAAAGTTTCAAAAACTAGTAAGAGGTACTATGTCAATATGGGGTGTTCTTACCCAACTTATTATCAGTATTATATGTTTGGAGGAGAGGAGAGTTCATAAATCAGGCTTCAGAGGGTTTACTGACAAGATCTTTTAAGAGATGGTTCATGCAACTAAAGATGTTACCTGAGGTTGCATCAGCTGCCAGAACTGAAATTAAATTTTTTCCTTTATTGACATTTCAGATGGGGTTTTGGATTCCCTGAGGCAATGATTGTCTTTCAATATTTAAAAATTTGCCAATGTTAGTAACCTGTGCTAGTGCTTTTGTTGTTGCTTATTAAATGTCTATTACAAAAGTCTTTGCCAGACAGAGTAATGATTGACCTTTGTGTCAGTCTGTCATTTTTGTACCTTTTTTTTCCAGAAAGGGCAAAATTATACTGCATTTTAGCAAACACTGCATCTTTGATAGAGTGCTAAGTTGTGTGAATTACTGTGCAAACGCCGTTCTCTTCAGTTGTTTAAAATTACTTGACTCATCTTTTCCCTGAAATTATTAAGGTCTGGCTAGGTAGGTGACAGGACTGAACTTCCAAGGTGGAGATCTGCATGGTATTAAATGGAGGGAAAAAAATATCTCAAGCATGTGTAAAGATTCTCATCCTATTTAGATTTGGAGCAAACAAGAAATTCTTTTTCAGTGTGGTTCAGGTAGAACAACTGCATAACATTAGTTATACAAAGTCTGGTGTGCCTGTATCAGAACTCTGTTTCAAGTGATACCCTTTTCAGACAAGGTTACGCACAGATTAAAATCATACTCAAGTATGAAAACACTGCAAAATCTGTGTTAGTAATCAGCTCACAAACTGAGTTGCCTAGATCCATGTGCAAGCTTTAATTTTTAAAGCAATTTCCTTACAGCTGTCTTTAAACTGTACACTTACATATTTTTATAACAGTTAACTTTAGGTGATTTTTGCTAGTAAAATGCAGAGGATATGAACAGGGGGCATTACGCCTTCCTTTTTAAGGGTAACAAACCCAAGTGTTAAGGAGATACTTGATGAAATATTTCAGATCCATGAGAAAATACAGTTAAGCAGCTATTTGCGTTTTATAATATGCCTTAGTATTGCACTCTTGGAAGAGACAGAGTTATGTCAGTAGTGAATCTAGTCTAATGGTCGAGGTAAAGTGAAGTGGTTAAAGGGCGAATAATAAATTCCTCTTGCTTTTGTTCTTAATATAGGTTATTAATAATGTATTTGTGAGGGGGGTTACTTGCTTTGTATCCTGACTTGTCTGATCAAATGACATTATTCTTACTTTTCCCCCAAATAGTTGATACTCTCCCACCCACATTAGGCTAGTTAGCTGAAATTATTAGTTTGTTCTTTAAAAGGCCTGGACGTATATATTTAGCTTCTTGTTTTAAGGTAAATATTTGAAGAGTCTTTCTTGCTCCAGAAATTTATAGCACAGAGCCATTTGGCACTGAAATGTCACAAAAACCATTTTTCAGTAACATTATTCTCAACCTTGGAAGACTGTTCAATGAAAACATTGAACATACTGATCTCTCTTGCTGTAATTGAATTTACAATTTGATTGAATTTGTTAGCCTCTTTACTAAGGAGGGTTGTGTTCTAAGAACAATTTCATGAGTACAGGTTGTCTAATTTTGTCATTTTTAGTACCTGTACTAACAACAATTTTTACAAGAGTAAGGCTTCTAAAGTACAGTAAATGACGGTATCCTGCACTGAGTATTGAAATGTTTCCTAAGTGTCCTTGATAGTGGATAAAGGCTCAAATATTTATGGAACTAACTCACTTTACCGAGGAATAAGGGGCAAACATGCAAGCAAATTACTCTCCTAAGGAGGAGTATTGTAGGCAGTCACTTCATGGTTCTGAGCTTGTGGCTGTGCATGTCTGCTAAGTCAAACTGCCAGCAGACAAGAAGATGCGAGAAAAGCTCCCTGCAAGATGAAAAGTCAGCGGCATCTGTATGGTCATGCAAAGGGTTTCAGGAAATGGCAGAATTCCTGCTCAGCTCCAGGCAAAGAATGAGTGACAAATCCCGAGATTCCACGAGTGTGAGCATGGCTTCCTTTCCGTGTCGTGTCAGATGTTGTTTCTATAACTTGAGCCCCTTATCCGTTTCCTTCATCTCGTGCGTTGGCAGCTTTTCACAGATAAGTGGGGTCTGGTCTGAAAATGGAGCTCCTAGTACCAGGGAGCTCATAGTAACTTGTCTAGGAAACAAGAGTGAAATGTACTAGTCTTACCATGGTAACAATAAATAACAGGGTAAAATAACACAATTTGTTAGTGGAACCCAAGTTGAACTATGTTCCTGAAAATCTTCTGTGCTGCAGGCTCTGCAAACACTGTTTGCAGTGAAAAAGGAAAACTAAGTAATGAATGGAGGGTACTTTGGATAAAGCCATGCAAGGCTAGAATGGTGGTAGCCATTCCGAAAGCTGAAATCCTGGTTAGTGCAGTGAAGTCCTCAAATTTTCCTGTTTATACACCTACAGATTTCTATTCCTGGTAAAGCCTGTTGTGTAGCTGTCAAGGAGTTATTCTCTCTAATTTGCTTTAAATGGGGAAAGAGGATCATCCAGTTATTAAAAATAGTTGAGTCAGAGAGTATGGATCAACTTTTGCTGACAACAGAGAAGACTATTTCTTACAAATGCAGTACTCTGATTTTTTTTTTTTTCACCTTTCTGCTAAATACAGCATTGATTGGGTCTGAAGGTTTGCTTTCTGTTTAGCTGCATATACTGAGATAAATCTCTCTGAGTCTCACAGATCTTAATCTGAAATGTGGTCAGATTGCACTTGTTGATGAGTGGGGATACTGTGATGAAGTCTCTAATAGACAAGCAGTACTTGTTGACTTCAAACCATATAATTTTCCATAGTTTGTGTAGCTTAATGTTAATTGTCTCCTGCTGTGTTGCAGCAGTTTCTAATAATGGGAAATAGGAGCTCTGCATTTGGAAGGCGGGGATTAGATTCCTGTCACTGCTGTGGATTCAAATAAGTCAGTTCAATTCTGTTTGTTGCCCAGTCAGTGGAGGAATTTGTCATCTCTGAGTGTTTGTGATTAGCATGAGTACCTGTTGCTACGAATCTCCCTCTAGCGTGCTGTATGCTACAAGGTGAAAATTTTGCAGTCATGCAGAATCAACTGTTTGATAATGCTGCTGTGAACTTTTGTCATACTAGAAAGTAGACTAGAACTTTTTCTTTTTAGAGAGAAGGAGTTGCTTTTAGGTTCAGTTTTTAATTTGAAACGATCTGATCAAAGTTGGTAGCGCCTGCAGTAAAGTAAAACCTTTTTTACATCAACTACTTTCAAGTTATTTATTCCCTTTGTGCCTATGGTGCAAAACTGAATGTGAAACTGTTATCAGGAACTGCTAAAAACAAGATTAAAAACAACCTGCAGTATTTTTGGAAGTGTCTCTAGGATTGCAGACATCTTAACATAAAATTTGGTTAAACTGGGAGGCTTGTTTAACAAGCCAAAAAATGAACTGACCTGCTGATAGACTTATTTTCTTTAAAACATTTTTTGTACAAGAACTTGATTCTAGCACTTTAGTTGACAGCATTTCAACTGCTTCTTTTAATGTAGTACTGAAGGAAAACAAGGTGTTTGGATCACTGAATGTTCTAATATTTTTGAATACTTTCCTAAGTATCCATCCCTTTCATATTAAATGAAATATTAAATTGAATGAGGTAATATACTCAGTTTTATAATAGCATTTGCCTTCATTAAAGGGTTGTGCGGCACCAAACTGAATGTTGGAAAATGCTAGCGATGCGATGTGGTGTAGAAATCTGTACTCTGGGTGTATGTGGTTTTCTGACTGTTGTGCATTCTAGATCCCACAGTTCTTGACCCATTTGTCCTTCACAAAGAAGTGTATTAAAATCATCCTGGATGTCAAGCCGTGTTTTAACTCCTGGTAGCTCCAGCTATGCTTTGTGCCAGGGTGCTGTTAAGTTCTTGATCTTCTTCCTTTTACTTAATTTTCCCCCTCTGCTGGTCTGCTGTTGTACTGCACTCCCCTCTGTCTATGGTACACCTGCCTTTTAGAGTTGGTATATCTGTTGTTTGCTTTCCAGCAGTTTTCCTCCTTGTCTTGGAAAGCAACGTTAATTTTAATAGTTGGAACCTACGTTCCAGTCGGTACCTCTGCAGAGATCATCCAGGCTCCAGGGAGGGATCTCTTCTGTAGTCTTCCGTCTAGTGGAGAGCTTGTTTTTCCAAAACTTCTCATACTTCTACGGTGGAGATGATTTTACTTGTTAGAAGACTGCCCGGACCGGACACTGAAATTCAAGCTCTCGAAAAATTATTTTTAAGAGCAGGAGCATCTCTGCTTAAAAGAGGATGGGAATATATTACTGTCTGGAAATAGTACAGCAGTATGTTGAGACAAGACATAAATAAAATATTATTTGAAATGGGCTGACTTTTTTCCTCAACTGATTAATCTTTGTCTTGTTCCACTGTCAGTTCCAGACTGTCATTTCTAAGAGAGGGGTTTTTAATGCCTTGAAAGAACAAATGTGCATGTACAGTACTATTGAGCTGCTCTTTTGACTTAATGACCAAGCTGCCAATTAGTATCGTACTGTCTGATCTCTACAAGCTGCCTTGTTTTGGTCCAAGCAGAGAAAAGAAACTGTAAACACAAAATATTTTTCATAGGGTTTTTTTTTTTTTTGCCTTCCTTAGTAAGACTATGTAACTTGAAGACTCAGAGAAACCTTTTAAGTTGTTCAGACTGAAAGCCTGTGTTTCCTTGCCAGCTCTTTGATTGTGGATGAGAAAATCCTTGCACTAAAAATACAGATTTCTCAAACTAACATGCACTTCTGCATATTTGATTCTTCTGAAGCCAAAAAATTTTTTTTTTCCAGATTTTCAGGTTATATAGGTCAATGTTAGAAGAAATTGAACACTCTTGTTTCTTCTGTGCCAATTCCATGTTGGATGAAAGTGGTCAGAATGTCATTGGCAGGCAGCGTGCTACAGAACTGAATCAAATTGTCATGTTCTTTCACCCTTCTGGTGTCTGTGTTAGTGAGTTTGTGAACTGCAGCAAAGCAACATTTTATCTTGTCAAGGTTCTACAAGCAGATGACTGAAACTGCATGAAGATCATACTGGTTCAATGAAAATATATTGGAGAAACATAGGAAACTTGTATCTGAAACAGTCGGTTTTCAGATTTTCATTTAATCTTCAGCAAAAATGAATGCATATGCTTTATTCATGAGCTTTAGTGACTCAGTGCATTACATAGGCTGTATAATATTTTATACTTTTTAATTTATGGGTGTAAGATACAGGGTTTGATTTTTAGCAATTAAAACAAGACCAAATCATGGAAAGGTAGATGCTTGGCTTCTCGGACAATGAAATACAGGTATATTTTTATTATCCAAAACAAAGGTGAATTGTAAAATTTAAGAGTAGGGGAAATATTAACATTTATAATTCAGCCAGCTGATCACTTTATTCTATAAAATTCTGTTCTTTATTGCTCCTGGATATTTGGCATTTCGAGAAACTCGCTCATTACTCAGGAGTGTTTGGAAAATTACTGTATGGATGAAAAAATTACTGTGTGGATGAAAAGCCTCATGCATGATAAACTGCTGTGACAAAGATTTAACTTTCATTTATATGCTTCATTACTTTGAATATTTTAATGGAAGACGTGAAGTTTAGTGGTAATTCCAGTGTTGCCATGTAATATCAGTGTTGAGTGATAATACATAGGCAGTGAATAATAAAGAAGCACGTATTACTTGAAAGGTACCATTATTAAAGCCATGACTTTTGACCTACAATTAACTTAATGTCACTGTCAGTGTACGTTGTAATTTGAACTAAAGTTTAATTTTGAAGCTTGTTTGAGGAAGGGTTGTGTGTTTTAGGGTATTGTCAGTGATTCTGGTTCCGTAGAGTAGCCTGTGCCACCATGACCAGGGTCTCTGGGAGTCAGTATTCAGGGTAGAGTTTTTTTGGTAGTAACACTGTAAGTGCTGGTAGAGATTGGGTCCAATGCCACTAGATTTTATGGATGGATATGACACAATCATTATCTTATTCTTGGTCCAGATAAGATGCGTGCTGACTGAACAGTGTTCTCTATTCTTGATCAGAGGCTTGCACAAAAGTAGGAAACCTCTCTGCTGGGAAGAAGTTCTAATACCTTTGGAACACAACTGGTTTGTTCTTACTCTTCCTAAAACATGTCCCGCAGCCTTTCCTACTGCAGTTCTCACTTCCTAATTTCATACAGTGCAAAGGCCCACAGTGACAGTAAGAGATTTGAGTCATCTGTAGCTTCCAGATTGCTCACTTGGAGGTTAAATAGTATTGAGGAAATTAGACTGAAACGGTATCTAAAAGGTCATTTAGGAATTCAGGAAGATAATACTGCATAGGTTCTTGTATTTGAAAGGGTTCAGGGCGTGTTGCTTCCTTTTTTTGCGACTAAAGACCAAGCCTTTTTGGATAAGAGCATAGATTCTTCAGTCTCAATGCCATATGAGATGTACACAGTAAGTTGCCTGGCTAGGCAGCATTACCAGTGTAGTGATTTTGTTTCTGGAGGTGTTGTCTGAGAGCTTCCAGGCATCTGAGGCTAAAGTGCTGAGGTCATTTGGCTTTGATGCAGCTAAACCAATGGGTTATGTTGTAGATGACTGCTTTTATTCCATAATCTTACTGGAATTTGCTACAGGGTGGTTGTTTTTTGCTTCAGCCTTATCAGTGCTCCATGTTGTCACTGGTTTTGACACCAAATAAAACTATAATAAGCTTCATCAGTAACGGCATAATCACAATTTTTTTATTTAGTCTTAGCCTAACCCTGATAAATGCTGTTGCATGCAATTTAGCCATAGTTACAGCATTACTGTTATAGAAGTGTCCTTTCTATTTCTGGGGAACAGAAGTGGGGGTGGCAGTGATAGATAACTGGAGGGAAAGTTGTGCTGGTGGCTGTAGAAACTTACTCAGGCCAAGCTGGTGTCCTTGTTGTCCAGACTGAGAGAGAAAGCTTTGATGGATATTAAAGGGAAACAACTATTGTGAATTGTTGCAGGGGGAGATTGAAGCAGTAATGGAGGGGGGGAAGTGGTCTGAGGCTGGGAGATAGATCTCCTGCTAGCTTGCCTTTTACTGTGCTCTAAGGCAGTGATAAGGAGAGCTCTTTTGTCATTGTGATCCAAAAGTGTTTCCTTAGGTATAGTTCTGGCCTTCCAATCATATGCTTATTTTTCTTCCACATTTGCTAACTGCAGTGTAGAATGGGGCGGTCCAGTTTTTCTTGGTACTGTAGTCATGTTTGTTTAGATACTGTCTTGGGCAAGGTTATATGATAGTTTAGGGAAACTTGCACATTTGAGCTATGATGCTAATGACTAAATGGGAGACTTCCTTTTCTCAAGTTCAGACAGCTTTCCAGAGAACAAGTGTATAACTGCTTCATTTTAAAAAAAAATACATAGTTACATAGTCCAAGATGGGATTTATAACTAAATAGAGCTAAAACTGATGCTATTTAAAACGCGACATTTAACGGGGGAAGCGTTGAGCCATGAATTCTGTTAAATAACAGTAACATACAACTGAAACAGAGCACACTACCCTTTCTCTGGTAACACGGCAGTGTGGTTTCACCTCAGCAGACTGATAGTACCCTATTATCTTCTCATTCTGTATGACAGTGGCATTTAGTCAGGCTCTTAAAATAACACTAGGGACATTGTTGATTTTCATAACTTTCTGACTCTTTCTGACAGTGCGAGGATCAAAACCAGGCAAAAATGTCCAGCTTCAAGAGAATGAAATTAGAGGACTGTGCTTGAAATCCAGAGAAATCTTTCTGAGTCAGCCTATTCTACTAGAACTTGAAGCTCCACTGAAAATATGTGGTGAGTTTTGCAATTTTGATTTGATGCTTGAAGGGAGGGCAGGGGGCTGTCAGGTAAATGCAGACCTTAAACAGAGAACAAATGCCAGCTGCTATTTTCAATTATTAACAGTGGAACTAATAAACGACTGTAGCAAAAGGGAAAATAAAACCCTGCTCGATGCTTAGGGTGGAGGAGTGGGGAGGAGGTAGCAAACATGGGAATTGGAGTGGGGACCAAAATAATCCAAACCCAAAAAGTAACTTGGCCCAGTTTTACCAGGTCTCTTGTGGAATGGATTCACATGAAGTTTTGGAAAGGAGTTTTGTATCAATGTAATAATGTTTGGCCTAGTCATCACTGAACGAGGGGAAGCAAAGGAGAGCTACAGTAGTTTCTTGTAGTTGCTATTGAGAGTTGAACAGTGGTTTGACAGTATTTTAAGATCCTGCTGGAAACTTAAATTTCTGTAGTGTTTCTTGGGATTACTTTCTAGTTTGGTTTCACCATACTTGTACAGAGTGGTGCTCATTTTGCACGCACGTACATACCTAGTTACACTAAAAGAAGGACAAATGTCAAAATAAAACCCTCAATAAATGCACTTTTAAAAGCTTCCAGCAAACAGTATTTTATGCTACTGTAACATTGAGAATCTACTTCAAATTGAAGTAGCATGTTCAATATTGATAACATTGGTAGTCTAAAACCATGATTTAGTGTTCTACTTGTCAGAAAGAAAACCCTGATTTAAACGAAAGGCAGAAATACCAATTTTGTTTTCGATGCAACTTCACTGCTAGAATTTGAATTACTGAGTGTTTCAAGAAAACACCAGAGAATGGTACAAAGGAAAGCAAATTCCCCAAGTGGTCAGTTGTCCATGAATATTACTAATGCTGTGTGGAAATACCAAGAATGAGGTAAAAGTTCCTGATCTCACAGCCACTAGTCAAGTAAAGGATTTAACTGGATGTCAGGTTTTCATGTGAACATCCAGCCAGTTTCTTGGAATCTTGATTTTGTTTTACACATGTGTGAATATTTTTAAGTAGCTACGTACTTCATCTTAGTGCAGTTAACCATTGCATTACATCGATGTCAAACTTCAGAATGTGATAATTTTATATACATTAAGGTAAACTTATTATTAGGTATGTTGTAGGTAGTATCTAACTGTAAGCTTTTTTTTCTGAAGTGTCATTAATTTGCTCTTTCTCTAGAACCAAAGAATGTAGCAAAGGGTCACTTACCAAATACTCTTTACAGGTGACATCCACGGACAGTACTATGACTTGCTTCGACTCTTTGAGTATGGAGGTTTTCCACCAGAAAGCAACTACCTGTTCCTTGGTGATTATGTTGACAGAGGAAAACAATCTTTAGAAACAATTTGTCTTCTACTGGCCTACAAAATTAAATATCCAGAGAATTTTTTCCTCCTCCGAGGGAACCATGAATGTGCCAGCATCAATAGAATTTATGGGTTTTATGATGAATGTAAGTAACACAGATGTGTGCATCTTTGACTTGGGAAATCAGGAGGTGCTAGTGTTGCAGTGGTAGATGATTCTTTCCTGACTTGCAGTTCCCTTTGCGCACTTGGCCTATTTTAGGAAGGGAAGTATGTCCTTTCCCTGATCCTCTTGGGAGTCCGATCCTCACCGTACAAAGCAGCATACAAGAGGGTAATTTTATTTATGGGCCGCTATGTTCCCTAACAGTTCTCACTGGTACATATTGTTAAAGTTCTTAAGGTCATCTAATGAGAGATGAAAGAATTTTACTTGACGTGCTTTACAAAAGTTCACCTCTGTTTCTTTCATCTGAGGGATGATGACGTATACTTGTGCTATAACTTCACTTGGAGAATGGGCTGGTCTTTGCTGCCGTTCTGTTACAGTGCGTGCAAGACCTGTAACTTTGTAATGTAAAAAAAAAAAAAATACTTTGCTCTCCTCTGGATGCAGTCCTGCTGTACTGTGTGCTCTTGCTTCAGCCAAAACCAGTATTCCCTCTCACAAATGGGACAAAGCATGTGTGAAGCCTTCAGTGTGATGCATGCTTTGATTGAGCACAAGATACTTGCTCTTTCAGTAGGTGGCTTCAGCTGCAGAAGTTGTTACTTGAACCAGTGCGTCAGCCTCTTAATGAAGAAACGTGCTTGTATTTGGCATCATGAGCACTCCCTTTGAACAAGCGCGATGTTGCTGTGCAGTTGATGTACCAGCTCTGTCGCTGCGGAGTGCATTAAGGTCTGTTGTGATGGAGACTATCTGTAGACCATACCCTAACAGAACAAGTAATTTTGCTGTGAAGTAGAAGTGTACATTCACGTTTCAAAGGATGTGACTTAATAAATCCAGATAATGTAGAGGAGACTAAACTGTTAAATTAATTGTGCACTGAAGTGTTCTCACAACTTGTGTTGTGAGACATACTTGACTTGTAGCTTACAAGATGTACTCTCCATGTCTTGTTCTCCTTTGATGAGGAAACAAAGATGTGTGGTATTTCGGAGTTGACTCCTCGGAGGTTAGTCACAGGCTTAATCATATATCACAAATATGTTCAGAGTTCCTGTCTGTTGGGAAGAGTCCCTTTGAAAGTAAAACTGTAGCGGTTTAATTTTTCAGTCTTGTTTCATTGCATAGAGAGACTTTATGTGGTAAAGTGCTAGCAGAAGTTTGAAGAAAATCTGCTTTCCAAGAATTGCTGTCTTCCCCTGAAGAAAACAGCAAATGGCAAGATTTTTTGAAATGGATCAAATTCTCCAAGGGATAATTTTCCAAAGCAAAGTTGGGACTGGAGAGTCTGGCTGCCAACAGTGGAATGTCACTCTGTTGAACCGACTAATGCTATCCTCGGAGCTGCTTCAGAGCGCTCTGCCACACCGAAAGAGACCTTTGCAACTTTCTTATAAGTAATAAAATATGTTAGTGGGTATCAGAGAAGATAAATTGTGTATAGACTTTAATGGTGACTTTCTGCAAGTTTTGATAAACTTAAGGCAGCCATGTTAGGTTCATTGTAGTTGTGTTAGAAAAGCATACTGACTGTTTTTTGTTCAAAATGTCTTCTAGGTAAGAGAAGATACAATATTAAGCTGTGGAAAACCTTCACAGACTGTTTTAACTGTTTACCAATTGCAGCTATTGTGGATGAGAAAATATTCTGCTGTCATGGGGGTAAGTAACAGTTCCTCAGTTGGTATCAATCATGGCAATTTCATGTGTCGCTGAAGCTTCAAAACTTTAGGGATTTTCCTCTGCCTTGGCTCATCTGTGAGGCGTAGGGTTGAGCTTCATTAGTGCCAGTTTTGTGAATCATTGAGCTGGTAGTTTTGTAACTTCATACGCAATGATCTGCTTTTCCTTTTATACCAGAAGGCATCTTTAATAGCCTCTCCTTTTGAGTAAAGAATCCTTGTAGGGTTTTTTTCCAGACTTAGGTGACTAGGAGTTTGATGTGCATTCTGAAAACATACAGAGAATCATGGAATGGTTTGGATTGGAAGGCACCTTTAAAGATAGCTTAGTAGAATCCCCCCTGCCATGAGTAGGGACATCTCTCCCTAGGTTGCTCAAAGCCGTGTCCAGCCTGATGGGTGGAGTTTCATTTGTAGAAATGGGTTCTGTTATGCTGTGTGCTACCTGCTTCATGCAACTTTTCAAAGTAATAAAATACTGCACCTTAAATGTTTTATCACTTGCAAGTAATTACAGTTACCCAGGGAGACATGTCAGTGATATGAGGTCTGTTTGATACTGTATTTCATCTTACTAGGCCTGATGGTTAAAATAAACATACCCTGTGATTTCTAGTATTAGTGCCTCTCTTACTTAGCAGCTCTTTTAACAGACACTTGCAAAAATATTACAGTGAGATTACTGTAATCCTGTAAAATGTGGAAATGGCTTTACTTACCTTGCTTCCAGTAAATCTTCCAGAAAGTGACTTGTCTTCTGTTATAAAAGCTTTAAAACAAACGTTGGGTTAAAAAAATGTCAGTTAACATTGCCATTGAACTATGTAAAATTGCAATGGTGCATCAGTTTGAATGCAAATTATTTTTGTCTTGAATTAATACCTCAGTCTTGCAGAGCAAAGTTGGAACTGTGAACTGCATGTGTCTTAACTCTGAACAGGTTTGTCACCAGACCTTCAGTCAATGGAGCAGATAAGGCGAATTATGCGCCCCACTGATGTACCAGATCAAGGTCTACTTTGTGATTTGTTGTGGTCTGACCCCGACAAGGACGTCTTAGGATGGGGTGAAAATGACAGAGGAGTGTCCTTCACATTTGGTGCTGAAGTGGTTGCTAAGTTTCTCCATAAACATGATTTGGATCTCATATGTAGAGCTCATCAGGTATTCTAATTTTGTACATTGAACCATAGAATAGTTCAGGTTCAGAGGGACCTGAGGTGATCATCTGGTCCAACCTTACACACGTGTGCTCAACACAGGACAAACCAGCGTCAGCCCAAGTTGCTGAGGATCTTGTCCAGCAAAATTTTAAATATCTGCAAGGATTGAGATTCCACTGTCTCTGAACAACTTGTCCCAATGTTTAACAACCCTTGTAATGAACATTTTTTTCTTAATACATGCGAACTGTGGCTCTGATTCCTGAACAAGATTGTTTTGGGCCTATCAGAGTCCTGTTTTTCTCATTACTAATAAACTTTGTTGCTGAATGGGATCCTGCAATGGTCGTCTTGTTTTGGTGTAAAAGTTCGGAACTCATGCTTCTTAGATGTAACTGGTTTTTCAGCTGCTGGCTCTGTTAAAGCTGCTTTGCACCTTGGCGGGAAGAAAGTTGTCCAGTCTAATATTTCTGCTTTTCTCTCTAAAGGTTGTTGAAGATGGATATGAGTTCTTTGCAAAAAGGCAGTTGGTAACTCTCTTTTCTGCCCCAAATTACTGTGGAGAATTTGATAATGCGGGTGCCATGATGAGTGTGGATGAAACTCTAATGTGCTCTTTTCAGGTATAGTATGGGAAGATTTTTACCTCCTAATCAGTGTAGTCACACTTTAAATTTGAATGTTTGCTGTTTTGAATTGATACTTCACTGTTACAAAACCCTAATGGTTGTTTCAAATAGATCTTTACAGATACCACAGGCAGACAGGGCTGTGTCTGCACTCATGTCTTCAAAAATGTGATAAGCCCTTACCAGTGTCAGTAGATGAATTGTTCTGCCCTGGAATTAAATAATCCAAGAAAAGCTATCTGCTGTCAGCCTGCTTCCACTGGCAGGGGCTCTCAGATAGCTGCCCTAAGCCCTGTCCTAGCTCCGAGTGGGAAGCGCATTCATTGCTTGGCACATTTATGACTTCTCCAGATGACCTGTATAATGCCTCTACTAGTGAATTAATTGTTTCACTGTGGGAAAGCTAAAACTTTCTGCTAAACGACTGAACTATCTTTTCAGATTTTGAAACCTGCAGAGAAAAAGAAACCCAATTCCAGCAGACCTGTAACGCCTCCCAGGGGTATGATCACAAAACAAGCAAAGAAATAGTCACTTTGGCGCTGCCTTGTTGGGACTTGTATTATAGAATATAACCTCCATTTTTAAAACTGTAATGTGTTACTGTTCAGCTTGCTCAAAATAGATAACGTGTTTGTGGTTTTCCTTTTGATTTGATGAATGGCATTTGCTGGTTGTAACAGCAAATGAAAGACTTTCCTCCCTCCCAGGAAAAGAGTTTTAAACTTTCCTTTTGTTGGTGTTACAGCTGTACACTCCACAGCATCCTATCCTGTCGTTATGGGTAATTGTACAACTGACTTCCTGAATCTGTACAATGAGTAGTGTAAATGCTTGATTTCTTCTTTAGGATCTAAAGAGGGCACTAGTGTGCTGTGAGAGTAGAAGTTTGTTACTGTCAGGAATTACATACTGTTTATACAAACCACTGTGAACTTTTTTTACGTTAAATTTTGTTTTAAAGGGATTGCTTTTCTTTTAATGTCTTGTCATGTACACGTTAGTTTTATTGCTGTCAACATTAGAGATAACCTTCCACCTTGCCAGCATCACTGGTATGATGTATATTTAATACAGACACACACCCCTCTCCGTATACTTCAAATGACAATTAAAGCCATTATTTTAAGTGTTTGTGTCTCTTTCCTGAAGCCAAAGTTCGCTTAGAAAACTGTTCGTACACGACCCACCACACTGAGTTGGCAGGACTTCCCATTCACGCCTTCCTCTTGGAGATAAAAGGAAGTCCTGGCTTGAAATAGTACGTAGAAATGCTGTGCTGTTTAGTCTGTTCACGGCAAAAGTAAACACATTTTTGTACAGTTTCCGTATGTTCGATCAAGTCAACCGTTGTACAGTGGCACCAGTCCTGCGGCAGCCAGCGTCAGAAAGCTGGAAGTTACAGCCGTGCTGCTGGATCTGCCTGAGTGGTTCTGTGCATTTTAACCTAAAGACTTTGTTCTACAAAGCAGCTTGATGAGCCAGCCAGAGGTGTTGATCTTGATCACCGGTTTATATAAATCTCTCACAGAATCTTGTTTTTTAAAAACTGTTGATCTTTTTTGAACAGATAACAGTGTACAATAACATGTAGTGAAAATCACTTATTAAATGAGGAAATTGTTAAATCTTCTCAGTGTCAGTTTATCACAAAATACACTGCTGCTGTCAGAGGACCTGACTTAGAAATAAATTGTTCTGAAAAACCACAAATTCTTGGTATGGATTTCTCTAAGCTACAGGTATGTTTTTTAAACAGGAGCACTGGATTTAGAACTGCTTCTGGAGCTTCCCAGGCTTGGGAGGACACGCTCGTCTCTGCTCCTGTTTATCGTTTGGTGTTTTCAGTGGGGTTTGCCTTGAATAAAAGTACTGCTTTTTGGGACTGCAGTCTAAGGGTCGTAGCTGAGGACAAGACCCATTTCCTCTAGTTCTTAGCTAAAGAACTAAATTCTTGACAAAGAAGCAAAATCGATTAAACTTGGCAGCAGCTGGCTGTGCCGTTAGCAAGGCTTGGTGTACACCAGCTAGGGCAGGTTGCCCTGAAGGTGACGGATAAGGAATCTGCTCTCCTGCCCTTGACAGGAATGCGGCGGTGGTCTGTATTCCTTCATCTGCTGCCTCCTCCCTGTGACTTGTGGAAAATACAGCAAGATTTTTAGAAGCCCAGTGAGGTGGCTTGTTCGGTATCACCAGCCTGTCCTAAACGGCTGCGGCGATGAGCTGCTGGTGCTTGGTGGAATCTGCGTGTGAGGAAGGAGTCTCTGTCGCGGAAATGCCCAGCTCTGAGAGCACCGGTGCTGTCCTGACGTTCCGCTTAGCGGAGGAGATTCCCTTCACTTCTGGAGCGAGCTGACCTTTTTTGACAAGAACGTGCTTTCTGGGCAGTCCCCGGCCATTGATTTTACTTGTTAGTGTATATCTCTGCCAAATCAAAGAGCCTTTTTCCTACTCCGAAGACTTTTTTTTTCCCCCTCCCTCTAAAGCTAATTGATCAAACTACCTCTTGGTAACTTTTGATGAGCTCATTAGATTAGGTGTCAGAGATTGCCTGTTAAAGGTTTTCTCGCAAGCCTACTTTCACACTTTAAATCACATTTGTGGTTTTCCTTATAGCCCTATAATTTTTCTCCCTCCTTGTAAAATAGTCACCTGCATGTCTTTTATTGATCTGGTGAATAACAGAGTGCATGCAGGACCAGTTTTTATTTGACTTGTATCCGAAGGAATGCATTAACCCATCTCTGCAACCATTAGCTTGCCGACTATTCCGCCTGTCGCTGTCACACCTTTTTCCTCTGTGACTTGTTTTTTCTGTCCTCAAATGCAGCTTTAGTGACACGTGTGCCTATTCTGGGCTGCGTTTTCTGCTTGGCTGCATTCCCCAGGGCTGGTTCACGTACCTCGGGCTGCTCAGGGAGGAAGGAAGTCCCACGGCACCATGGTGGAGGTGGAAAGGTTCCTGTTCTGCAGCAGGTCTACTGATCTCGCTACGGGTGGTGATCGAAAGTTCAGAGGCAGGTTTTGTCTCCGTTTTTTGGTCATTGGAGAGAGGGAGAAGGCGCAACAGGCAGGAGAAAAGCTGCTAATTGCCTGTTGTTTTTCCGTAACGATCCTGGTGTCAATCACAGAATGACTAAGGTTGGAAAGGACC
>NW_010533691.1:0-4029 GCF_000687285.1 Phaethon lepturus
TTTTCCTTCCTTAATGATTCTGTGATTCTGTAAGGAATATCACGAGAAGACAGGTAGCGGTGGGGATGCCTGGTGTAGGCGCAGAAGTAAACTGCCTGGAGGTGTAGGGACAGGCACTGGCACTGACCCTGCACAGCTGGGAGGGGTTCTGTGTGTAGAGGTAGCAGGTTGCTCTCAGCTACTTTTCCATCTTTTCAGCATTTTACATGTATCTATCTGCTATCGATGCTGCTACTGGTCTAGCTACGATGCTACGTAGCTACTATTAGTCTTGGTTAATTTCTGCAAGGACAGTTTGACCAGATCAACAAAAGAAACCCACCCCCTCAAATAGACAGCCACCCAGACAATTTTTTGGATCAGTTCCCTAGTAAATTACTCAATATCCTTATGTTAGCTATCACAAGGAGAGAGACAAGTTTTATTGTGGAATAGTGCTAGTTACAATCTGTAGAAAATTATACCTTTTTGGGATTGCTCACACAGTGACAATTACTCTGAAATGCTTTTGCAGCATACCTTAAGAGAACATGTGCCTACCTAGCTGCTCTTTCCAAAGAGAGCCTCCTTTCTAAGGGTCAAACCTCTCCTCAGTTTGAGGACCTGAAGAGCATTGCCATACATCATTATTTTGTCTAGAGGCTGGCAGGAAGCAGTAGTCTTTTAATAAATCAAGTGATATAAGTGGAGAATGGGAGAATGGAGACGTTTTTGAGCACACCAACCTTCTATCTGTGGAAATAGGAGCATCAGCCTTTTAATGTAAACATGCACACTTTACTCCCATTTTTTCCACTTTTCTTTACTCTCACGCTACTCTCTCATTGATGCAACTATGTTAACCAATTAGTCAGTTTTGACTTAAAAGTGTTTGGTGTCTGCAAAGGAGAGAAAGCACAAACAAAGGCATTATTCCCAGTGGGGTGGACAAAAGGCTAATTGTTCCCAAGGGCACATTAAGTGCCCTTTCCATTTTTTCCTAAGATGGGAAACGGTGTATGTGACAAAATCAACATCTGTCTCAATTATGTACAGTGTTCAGAGTTAAGAAGTTTAGTTCCTAGACTTACCTTTGAAAGTTAGATAGGGAGTAATAGTTTTGTGAAATGTTTGTTCCTACTACATCATCATCTTCTTTCCTTTATTTTGGCATCATAATGATGGAGTTACCTTCTTAGTTGTCAAACTAGTCCCATCCTTGAATTTCTCTGCTCTCTGTATATAAGCCATTCTACACTATAATGGTGACACTTCTATCACCACCATTTTCCTAAGCATGTGCAAGACACTCAGCAAAAATTTTCTTCAGCTACAACAGCCTAAAGTTGCAGCCAGCAGAAGGTGACACTACTTCCAGAAAACATCTTTTCTTCACAAAAGAACCACTGGCTCCTGTCCTGCATCTCTCCCCAACCACTTTACAGCTAGCACAAAAGATATGGCAGTCAAGAAGCAAGAGCCAGCTGACGAGGCAAACTAGATTTTTTTTCTGTCAGGGACTGTGCCATCTTCAAAGCATTCTACCGACATACAGCATAAGTCTTGAAGAGAGGCAAATGTTGCAGGGGAAGGCTGTAAACTATCTCAGGTGCTGTTATAAAAGTTTATCTCCCAAAGAGACTCGGGAGAGTTCATTGACTTTTTCTGCTAAGGTGAGTTGCTGTAGCAACTGGCAAGAAGACATGCAATTTTAGCACCACACACAAGCCTGGCCACTTTCTGCAATCCATCCCAGGCACATCCCTGCCTGTTTCTTTTATTGCTCGTTATGGATCCATTGTACATGAATTTTCCCTTATCCCTTTTGAACCTGCCGGTAATGCCTGCCTCCTGAGACAATAAATCCCAGAAGCTCACTATCTGCTGTGTGAAATAGCATTTTCATTTAATTGGTCAATCTGTTTTAAGCAATTAAAGCATCCCCTAGAACTAGTAGGATTTGGTGAATACTAGTTCTGCACCCACTTGACTCACCACTTTCAAGATTTTGTAAACCTTGACCATTTCCATTACTTTTCCTCTCCAAATTTAAGAGTCCCAGCCTTTTTAGTCTCTCCTCACAAAGCAGTTGCTCCATTGCCTTGATCACAGTTGTTGTTCTCTCAATTCCACTGTCCTCCCTCCAGATGCAGAAACCAGAACTGCACAATACTGAAAGTGTGTCCACCAGTTTTACATAGCAGCAAAGTAGCACCACCTGTCTTTTTCTCAATAACTTTTCATAAGATGCCTACCTAACATTTTGATTGCTTCTCCACACTGTGCTGATGGTTTCAAAGATCTCTTCCCTGAGCTGTAACTACCATGTATGTTTAGATAAATGATTTACATTTTTTTTTTCATAGATGTATAAATCTATACTGAAACTCATCTACCCCTTTTACCCATGGAAGGATCTCACAAAACTGAGAAAGCAAGTTCCTTGCCACTGGCCTAATATCAGACTGCTTGAGAATGCTCAGTATCACCTGCAAACTTGGGTGATTTCATTGTTCATTCCTTCCCCTGAGTCACTACTAAATGTACTGAATAAAATCACTCAGGGACTGCCAATACTGAAATTCATCCTCTTCCTCAAAGGTGCTCATTAAGTCTTAACCCTTTGCATCCCATCCCCTTCAATTCATAAAAAGTTCACTTATGTTCTGCTGGAAACAATGTATCACTTTATATTTTACTCATTAATTTATCCATGTAAAAAAATACTTCAAAAGCTTATCACAGACCATAAGTCTACAAGCTCTGTGCAGGGATGGGAAAAGCAACAACAAAAAGTTTCTTCCCTTCTCCATACAAGTATTAGCCAGTCTCTCATAGTTGCACACTTCCCAAAGGGAAATAAAAAAACCAAAACACAGTTTAAAGCCAGATAGTTCATTAGTGCATTAGAGCAAATGCAACTTGTGGTATTTTTAATTGCAAAATAATACTACAAATTAGCATTTGAAAGTACTTTGCCTTAATCACAGCTCTAGTCTACGGCCTCTTTCATGTTTTCCCCCCATTTGTTACACTGAGTTAGAAAACAGTAAAAACTGCATCAAGACAAAAATATCTTTCATACATATATGCAGACACACATATACATATAATTCAGGTAAACCACAAACACAATCCAAGAAACAAAAAAAGTTTATTTGCATTAAATATTCTATATGTTTAGAAATTTGCTGGCATATTCTAACAGCTTTCAGACCGTAAATCTAACAGTGGGAAGAAAGAGACTAGGAAGATGGCACCCGAGATCTCAGTTGCAGGCGATTAAAAAAAAAAAGAGACAATATTCTGTTGTATTTTGAATATTTTAACAATATATCCATTCATAAGTGGAAACAATGTCACACTTCATTCTGAAAGGAAGACCAGTCTTCAGTTACAGAGGAAATTTGACTTCCCA
Source organism: Phaethon lepturus (assembly GCF_000687285.1). Lineage (NCBI taxonomy): Eukaryota > Metazoa > Chordata > Aves > Phaethontiformes > Phaethontidae > Phaethon > Phaethon lepturus. Next base: position 3,398 of record NW_010533691.1, read on the forward strand.
GTACTTACCCTCCAAGTCCAATAACCCATACTTTCATAGTTTGTTTTAGGACAGGATAGTTCAGTTGGAAGGGACCTACAATGATCATCTAGTCCAACTGTCTGACCACTTCAGGGCTGACCAAAAAATAAAGCATCTTATTAAGGGCACTGCCCAAATGCCTCTTAAAATCTGACAGGCATGGGGCATCGACCACCTCACTAGGAAGCCTGTTCCAGTGTTTGACCACCCTGTCGGTAAAGAAATGCTTCCTGATGTCCAGTCTGAACCTCCCCTGACAATACCCAGTCTAAACCTCCCCTGGTGCACCTTTGAACCATTCCCACACATCCTGTCACTGGATACCAAGGAGAAGAGCTCAGTACCTCCCTCTCCACTTCCCCTCCTCAGGAAGCTGTAGGGAGCAATAAGGTCACCGCTCAGTGTCCTTCTCTCCAAACTAGACAAACTCAGAGTCCTTAGCCACTCCTCATAGGACATGCCTTCCAGCCCCTTCACCAGCTTTGTTGGCCTCCTCTGGACGCATTCAAGGACCTTAACATCCTTCTTAAATTGTGGGGCCCAGAACTGCACACAGTACTCAATGTGAGGCCTCACCAACGCTAAATACAGTGGGATAATCACCTCTTTTG
>NW_010533692.1:0-33945 GCF_000687285.1 Phaethon lepturus
CAGCGGGCTTGCCCGAAGTATGCGGTGCTCTGCCCTTGTTCGGTGGTCGCGGCCCCTGTCAGGCCCCTCCCGGCCGCAGGCGTCCCAGACTCGGCTCTTTGAGCACCTGCGGGCCCGGCTTCCCGCACCCGCCGCCATGGGCTGTCCTTTAGCGAGTTCATCTTTGTGGTAGTGGAAGTAGCAGGGATAACTCACTCTTTCTTTCCTCTCTTGGGGACCACGAAACCAGTTGAGGTGTTACCTTCCATTCTCCAAGTGCGCATCCACCATCTTTTCCCAGCCCCTCAGGGCTGCTGGTGGGTCTGGCCCTGTCCCATCTCCTTGGCATGTCGGTTCCCACAAGGTGGTTGGTTCATAGTCTTTAGTGCTTGTACTCATTCCACTCCTCGTGTCTTCAATTACCTCCGCAGCTTTCACAGTCTGCTACTGTTCCCAAACGGGTGTGTTTTGGGTCGGTTTTGGGACCTGTTCCCAAAACTCAGCATGGCAGCAGGATTATGGGTGTGACTGAGAAGACTGGCAGTTCTGTGTTGGCTGCTGCCTGGTGTGACTGATGGCAGCAGCAGGATGAGCCATCCCTCAGCAGATTTGCTTTCTGAAGTGAAAGCTCGTCTGGTTTAAAACCTCTGATTCATCAAGGAAACAAACAAACAGGTCATGCTGAAGGGCTCAGAAACACTCAAATGCAGTAGAAGTTGCATGAGACTTACTGGAGGGATCAGTGGAAAGTGCTACTGGATTCTTTAAAACTGTCTTGTAGGTGATGGCAGCTGCCATTGAGTCTGCAAGCTTTGAGGAGGAGCAGCTTCCTAATGAGAGGGAAACTATGACCTGGAAGCCCAGAAAAGGTAAGCCTAAAATATTGGGACAAAACAAAGCAGACAGTGAGTAATACAACTCACACTCTCCTTGAGGAAATAATACTTAAACTCTTTGGTGATGCATGGGATATGCCTCTTCAGTTACTGCACTAAATTATTTCTGTGTAGGTATTTGTGTATGCCGAGGTGCAAGAGTAATTAATCAATGCTACAAATTTTTTTTTTTTTAAACTAGAGCTGTGTTTTTTCAACATACCTATTTTAAAAAATGCCAACAGGTGAATGTGGTGAAACAAGGCTGCTGGGTCCTTTGTCCTAGTTTAAAGAGTTATTTTCCAACAAGAGCTTGTTGAAAATCCTGACTTGGGCTAGTGTTGTGATGCAAGCCTGTGTCTGATGTTCCCAAGCATCTGAAACCTGAAGCAGCACTCTAGTGATATTACATATGTAAGAAATTGCATATATTATGATAAGATTAGTAGTCACGAAGTGCGTTCATATACCTGTCTGAATTATTGCATGCTAAGCATTTAATTGTTCCTGTTTAATTCCTAAGCATCTCTGTTGTCTCTTTCTATTGGTTTTAGAATGTTTGCTGAAGAATATTCCAAATGTTCTTGATAGCGAGTCTGAAGAAAGTGGATTCTCTGATATCTCTCACAATGAAAATGATGTCAGTGGCTCTCCTGTTGACTGTGTTCACGTACGTCCTGACCTGGAAGACATGGGTGGTGAAGTCTCCAGTATGCCTGAGGCTATAACTTTTCCAGAGCTGCAGAATGCTTCTGTGTACGAGGTGGAAGACTGGGATAAAGAATTGGAGGACTCTGAATGTAATCCTTATGGTGAGTACACATTTACTTCTGCTTCATTTGACTTTTCGATAGTATGTGATTGGAGGTAGGTGCTTTGCATGTTCTATTTTGGGAAGCGATTTTTGTTGTTGTAGGTTGACTTCATGGATTTGTAATGCATAATTTTGTTGTCAAATGTAGGATTTAAAGGCAATGTTGTGAAGTTCACATGAAACTCTTGCTTAAGCACTTCAATTCTTAGAGAGTGGAATGGTGGGGAGAGGAATTGAATGCGTGTATTAAGTTTCTCTGCAGAAACTAGGACTCAGTAGTGTGTCTTTGTTATTCTCGAATAGCAGGAATATAACTTTTTTGTGAAAATGGAGTTCCTCTTTTCCTCCAAGAAAATTCATCCAGACTGTACACTGTAATGTCCCTCTAGAGTATGGAGTTCTTTGGAGGGAAGAAGTACAAGTGCTCAGTCTCTGTCCTGAATATGGTTGGTTGTTGCTTTTTCTGTAGAGGTTTTTTTGGCCTGTCTGGGGTAGGGGTTTTTGGTTGTGGGTTTTTTTTTTTGGTTGGTTGGCTTTTTGAAGCTTGATCCTCTTAAATGGTTGTGCGTATGATCAGTCCCATGGACAAAGGTGGCAGTGCATACAAGCAGTTTCATGCATGTCCTTAGCGTTGTATTAATTCTCCAGTTTTTAAACTGGTTTATGGTAACTCATGTGTTGAACCGAGAGTCTCAATCTTCCATTTCCCTGGCTGTGTGTTCGGATAGAACAAGTGAATGGAGTTTAGCCAGCAGTGGTGACCTGCTGTGTCTTTGTTGACACAGAATAGTACCATTTCCATTTTCATCTCATTAATGTGTATCTTTTGTTATTAACACAAACACTCCTTTCTTTGCTTAGAAAATATCAATTCTCTGTTTACTTTACTTCCATAAATGGCTGTTGTATTCAAGTTCCATTGTTTGATAACAGAAGGAAGTGGGAAAGTTTTTGCAGACTTCCTATAAAATAATTCTGATTTTAAAAAGGAAATACAGTAGTGGCTTTTCACACTGGATAATCTGAGAAAAAGATTGTTTCCTTTTTGGATGTTTCCCTCTCTTCCATCCTGGGCTTTCCTTTTAATTTCTCATCTGTTCATTATGGAGTGTTTTGCCCTTTTTTTTTTTTTTTTTTAATGGAACTGTCACAAGTTCTTTTCCTTTATTTAACTAACTCATTCCTATCTGTAGCTTATGCTCTTCAAATCCTCACAAACTAAGGAAGCTGTTGTTATGGGATTCAGGTGCTTGTGAAGGATACTGAGTACAAGTGTCTGAGTTGTTAACTGCTACAGATAAAAAAACATGCTTGGTCGGTCATTTTATGGCTTTTAAAAAATGTTTTAAAAATGCTTGCTTTGAAGGCTTGTTTGGCAGTGCTACGGCAAGGCTGACATGTGGATGTACTGTGTTGGGGTCCTCTGCTGCCCTGTATTCTGGGCTTTTCATTTGCTCAGTCCTTTCAATGTCTGCTGGCTAGCAATCTTTTGCTTCTGTTAAAGGACTTTGCCCTATTTTTGTGCTAGATTGGTTAAATAACAGGCTTATTAGGCTTAATTCTAGCCTAGTAGAAATGTTCAGAGCTAGCTTTTACAGGACCTTACCCTTCCATTCTGCCTAGTGACCCAGTTCTTAAAGGGTTTGGAGGGTGCCTAATTGGGATGTGGTTATGGAGGCAGTGGGGAGGGGGAAGGGAAATAAAAGTGATGGTTTCATGAGCCTTTTATGCCTAGAGAGAATGTAGAAGAACTGCATGCATTGTAAGACTGGTGTCAGATGTTCTGAACCCAGGTATATATATCATTGAGGGTTTTGGAAAACTGTTTTGTCTTGGTGGCAAGAACCTTCCTTAAAATGAAGATGTTGCCAAATTCAGCTTTCTGTTTTCTTTGTTGGTCTAATTCATGAGTGCTGGCAGATCAAATTGAAATACTTAACTGGAAGATGCTGTAGACCTGCAAAATAATCTACATTATACCACTAGTTTTTCTAAGTATCTCCGATGGTTTAAATCTTTTCTTTGATCTTCTTTAGATGCTGGCGATTTCCACTGTGGAAGCTTTCAGGAAAATAATCTTTTGGCCTCATACTCGTGGCGAGAAGATTCGTTTTACAACCCAGGCTGTCACCATGCAGCTTGCCTTGCTTTTACGCCACCCGTTAGAATGACTGAGACTGGCCAGTTTGATGACGCTGATGAATGAGGTTGACCCTGGTCAGAGCTAAGTTTGGTTTCTGAGTTGGATTATGTTCTTCACCGATTGAGTCATGTCAAACCCTTTGGCTTGCTTGCAGAGTTCTGCATAAGGCTGGAATGCTGCACCATCTCCAAAGTTTTGCTTAGGCTCCTTCTGAGCTGTTTATAAATGGACCATGCTTGACCTCTGGAAAAAAGAATGCGGGTGCTAGCTGTAAGGTGTCAGTGCATTTCTGGACTTTTTGTTTGTATTATATAGACCTATGTTGTTGCTAATGAATTGCTTGAGAGGAAGTGTTTAATTTCTAAACTTCAGCTTGTTTGCCAAGCTTTGCCAGTTTTGACATGATGATCCTTGTGTGTCGATGTAACTTGTAATTTTCTTTCCGCTTCATTTGATGCTGTCAAATTGGTTCGGATAGCTTTAAAAACTCTTCCTCCTTCCAACAACTTCTCTGTTGTATTACTATGTTGCAGTTTGTGATTCCATATCTAATACTGGTTTGACAAAATCAGCCATGACAAATAGAGAATGAGTCATTTTGGTTTTATTTTTATGTGTTTCAGTATGAAGGAATTATAAATATGTGATACACGTTTTGCAAATGCACATGTGGACATATACTAGGGCTTCCTGCATCCAGTAGGAATGCTGGGTGCTTAAGACTGCCTCCCAGCAAAGGTTTCTCCACATCAGACCTTCTTGTATATGGGCATATTATCCCCCAGTCTCACAGTTGTCTTTGTAACATTCTCATGTGACACCAGATGTGTAATGATGAAGAAAATATCTATGCTTATATAGTGTCTTGTACTATATAATTTGTGTGTCCTGCAAACAGTAGTGAATTAAGGTTCCTGATACTGCTGGTAGGTTTGTTTTATTGTTGTTTGTGTTGTGGCAAATGAAATGGGAATACAAAACACCTCTGTAAAGTCTCTAAGAGAATAGCTGGAACAAGAACCATATCCTTGCCTTTGCTTTGGAGTTAAAGGAAGTGTTCTCTAACGAAGTATATAAGTGGATCGAATCCTCTGGTCACTTGAGTAAAAATAATCTTCTACTAACACTCACTAATCACTCATTTCTCAAGAACTTTTTGACGTCTGTGTCACACTTTGAGTGATACTGGAGCACAGTACCCATGTTTGTGTATTTTCAGGCAAGGAGTTAACAGTTACTACTGGAAGACTTTTTTTTTTATCATCCACTGTATGAAACTGAAATAATTTACGCAGTAGTTTGGAAGGAGGAAGCGCATGACACTGTGATACTTGCTTAATCTTTTCCTTGAGAGCAGAGGAGGACAAGAGTCTCTTCTAATGGTACCTTTTGGTTCCTGGTTACATCTCGGTACCTAGCAAGCAATCGAAGTAAGAGTAGAAACCTGGTGGTGAAGTTGCAAGAAAGAGGGCCTGTTCTTTTATTTCTATGTGATAGTGTGATCTAGGGATTAGTATTTCCATCAAAACTTAACTTTGGCATGCTGCCAGAACGCATACATACACAGTCTAACCGACTCCCTTCCCAGCACGGCCAGAAAGCCCTAGCTGTGCTCTCTAAGGCATTGGGGTGCTTTTTTTGTTCTCTGGACTGCTGTGTATCAGAGAGAAAGTGCTGCTCTGAGTCCTGCATTAGTTAGAACATGTATTTGATTCTGTGGAATAGAAGTGAGAACTGACTATGCCCAGCTTATCAGTTTTGGATATATAAGTGGCTTCTTTCTCTGACTGAGAAAACAGGAATGAAACTATGAGCAGTAACTGTAACTGACTCATCAACTGGAGTAACATTGTTGATTTGCATTTATAAATGCAATATTAATAAATATAAATGGAATACAGATTACTGTTGAGGTAACAATACCCCAGGAAATTGTAAAAGTTCCTCTGAAAAAGCACAGACTATTTTGCGAGCCTGTTTATCACTTCCCAGGCTTCAGCTGTGGATGGCAATGCTGAACGCGACCCTGCAGAGGGCAGCAAACAATTGTGTACCCTGCGCAGCCTATTCTCGTCTGGCACCAACTTTCATCAGCAAGTGTCAGATCCCCGGGCTGGATTTCTAACGTTGACAGCAATTTAGATCCGTGTTCTGCATAGCCCTGTTGTTCCCCAGTGAGACTGATTCATGGCCTTGATTAGTTTCTAATTTTTTTTTTTTATTTCACTCTGAAGTTGCAGTTACTGGACTGAAAAATTTCTCCCATGGCTGAGAAAAGAACATCACTTGACTTCGGGCTTAATATAGTTTTTTACTATGCTTATGGGAGATGTCCCACTGTATTTAATAAAGATGAAACTAACAGAATTCTGTGGAAGCAAACCCGCCTTTTTTTAGAATTGTTTTAAAAGGATAACCAAGAAGTCTTTATAACATAGTTTAGGATGATTTTCTTCTTGTATGGTTCCAAAATTCCCTCAGTACCAAAGTCTTCAAGCCATTTTCTATGCACTCTGTAAATCAAATTTACTTTTTCAGCCTGTACCTTTAATTGCAGTCAGCCTTGACTGTCTTGTTATTTGAGGAGAAATTGTCTTGAATGGCTGCTTTGCCAAGCTGTTTGTATTTTAAATGGTTGTAAACTTAAAAGATTTGTTTTCAGTTTCCCTTTAAGGTTAAAACTGACACCATCCCTACCAGCTTTGCAAAAAATGGCAGGAGGATTTTACAGCAGAGATACATTGTGCTCTCTAGGGATATGTTGGCAAATGTAACTTCGTTTGTCTTGGCCCTGCTTGTTAGGGAAAGGGCTTAATGTAAAGCTTGATCTGAATACTCTCAAACTTGAGTGGGATTAGAAAACCAGATGCAGACTTCTCAGAAAGCATCTCTCTGGAAGGATTTGAAACCAAGCTCATGGATTCCAATGTTTCTGCACTACAGAGTGTTTCAAATTCCATTGTGAATCTTGCACTGAGCCTGTTTTGTGTTGACACAAGCATGTCATTCCAGGGAAGAATACGTTGCAATTAAAAACAACATAAGTAATACATGAGCCAACAATTCAAGCCAAGAGTGTCAACCCTTCAGCCTGCTCAAATTATTGGAGGGAAAAGAGTCCCATTACAGGACCAAGATTGTAAATATTTTACACATATGAGAAACACATTGGCAGTACATAAATCAGTTGGAAAATTTATCAGAAGTGTCAAAGATTTCTCAGTTGAATACGCATACATCTCTAACAAGTTTTTCTCCCTCTATACCTACAGTATAAGATACCACTCAATGGACAGAAGGCTCTACCACAGGTTAATATGCTTGCTGGGTTTATATTGTGGGGGAGACTTAGCAGTGTGGCATAATACAATGACTCAGAAGGAGACCTGGGTACAACTCTGAAGATGCCCTTGCTTTTCTTCTCATTTCCTCATTCTACAGGTAGAGATAATGATACCAGCCTGTTCGTAAAGTACTTCAAATGAGCAAGAAATTTTGTCGAAACAGTGAGGTGTTTTATAAAAACAAACCAGAGTGTTGCATTTTCTTTGAACAGGCCAGCAAAGAAATGAAAACTTGTTTTGGGTTCATCTGTTGTTTCCTTTGAGACCTACAGGGAATGATTTGCAAGAGGAAATAATTGAAGGAAGTGTGTTCATATTTCCTGATGATAAGGTACAGCATTTAATTCATACATCACATCGAGAGAGTGGTTTTTTACTCTTATATAACCACAAAATCCAACCCATTTTAGTGTCTTTTAAAGACACTACTGCTTGACTTGTTGTTTTGCCCCATCTTTTAACTAGTGTGCTTTTGCTCTTAAGCTGAGAAAATGCCTCCACTGTTGAGGGGGGCTGTGAATAATTTCACAGACTAAAGGAAAAATGCTGATGGCAGCAGCTCATCCTGACCATCTGCTGCTTCCAAGGACACCAGTGTAAATCCCATTGTAACAAAGGTCATTTTGTGAAGCTAGTGGGTAAGTCTCTGTAGGCACGGGGGAGAAACTTGCCATACTTACCCTCTGTGGTTCTGTATTGCAAACGTAGGCATCAGAGGCTTGACTATCAGAGGATAAAATTGTGGTGGAGCTGTTAGTCCTGGGAGTACCAGCTGCTCATAGCATAGCTTCCTAGCTTGGCAGAAGAAACTGTAACCTACTAAAAAAAGCTGCAGAGCACACAACCCTAATAATTGGTTTTAGTGATGGAAGCAGCTTCCTTTAAGCATTTGGAATAGATCCTCAGCTGGTATAAGCTGTTGCAGCTCATTACCTGAGTAGAAGCTCTGTCTCTGTATATCTCCCTATGCAATGCCTGTGTCACCTCTGAGCTAAAGCTCACGTTCAGTATTTCATTATTGCTGTAGATTTTAGTTATTAATATAATGGCCTTTCTTTACATTCATTGTAACTCCATTAACCTTCACAGAGCGAAAAACATGAATGTGTCTCAATGTTTATAGTTGTTTCTTTGCAGGTTTTTTTTGGTTTGGTTTGGTGTCCGTCGTCCCCATCGTCATCGTGCTGTGTCCCCTCCCCTCCTTGAGGATAACTAGTTTCAGGACATGTAGCTGAAATCAGCCTAGGAAAGATAACTTTTTATAATTCAGCAAGTCTTGATACTCTGGCCTGAATTACTTTAATCAAACCTTTTCTGATCTGCCTGTAATTTCTGCATTTAAACCTGGAAAATATTTTCATTGTATGATGCAGGATTATAAGACTGAGTTGTATATACAAGTTGTTTGCATTTGTTTATGAGCCTGAGGTCTCAGTTTATTTATCTCAAAGGGAAATACCAGTTAATTCTACTCAGTTCTTTTTGAGCTATTGGTCCTTAGTAAAATTTATATTGAGCAACATGTTTTCTGTGAGACCTAGAGTACCAGAGAACACCAAGTTCTCATTGGGCTGCTTTGCAATTTTAATCAGTGTAGATATTGCACACTCTTGTTCCAACATTAAGCAAGTTATTTAGTATTTCTATGTCTACCTCAGGAATACTCCAGAACTTCCACAGTCTCTCTGAGGAGTTCCTTCAATTACTAGAAAAATATTTTGTCCTTTTTAAATCATTTGATCACAGAAAAAGTATCATTTAATCTGTAGTCTTTGTCCAGACACCTCATGGGTTTGTGAGTAAATGTGCACCATTATAGTACGGAACTGGCTGGCTACATTTGGCTGGAAATTGTGTAACTCTGTCTCCTGCTGTACACGTTACATGCTCAAATGCTTCTGGGGAAGTAAATAGGTGTGACAGTGTGATTAAACAGGACCTACATGCCCCCGCAGAGAGTACAACCTCCTCTTACGTAACTGGAGTTCCAGATAGTAAGAAAAAGTATTTTAGCTGAGCAGGTCTTCACAGTGTTGGTGACAGCAGTGTGATAGAATTGGAATAGCGAGGCCAGAGGAACAGCTGGTAGTTCCAACAGAAGCATAGGCAAAAAATCAAAATAATATGTTAGAGATTGTCTTAGTAACTCTTAGGGGGAGTGGTGACAGACTGGAACCTTGTTCAGTGCTAGATCTGAATTAATTTCTATCCCAGGTAGGCAGCCACTAAAAGCCAGTGCAGTTTGAAGCCAATTCATATTGAAGTGTTTTGCATGAATGAATACTAAGCTGGTGGTGTCTCAGGTGGATTCTGTGCGAGGAATTGGGGACTTCTGGGGATGGGAATGAACTGAGTGGCTCCAAAAGCACCCTTTTTGTCAGGAGAGAAGTATGTTATGTGTTTTGGTCTGGATTTGATATACCTTTAAGTGGACAATATTAGAAATCTTAGGAACTGCATCTGCTCCAAATAACATCTTTTGTGAAAATAAAATATCTGTAGAGAAGGATAACAAGGAATGTCTAGATTTTATGCTGTGCAGGCCTTAGATTCTTCTGCTTGGTTCCAGCTGCAGTATTTACTGCATTTTACCAAAAGATGCTGGGTCTGATAGAAAAATTATCTGATACTCCATTGCAATCTGGAACCCCTCTTAAAGCTTCCCTAGGGAGAAGGGGAAGGGTGTAGGGGGAAATTAATATAGTTGCTATTTTAAACTTTTAATGGCTATGTGTCATAGATAGGGATCACTTTGGTCATATAGCATAACCCTCCGTCCTCCAGTAGACAGCCAAGGAATTCTTGTGGCAGAAGAAATGCTTCTTCCATGTTGGTTTAACACGTTGTAAGTTCTTACTTCACAGACAAATTAAAGCTATAAATACAGGTTTAGTAATTAAGTATAAACACATGGAATGTTGTACAAAATAGTACCCAGAATGTTGATCTGCTGGAACAAGCCCTTGTCCCTGTATGCAAGCCATAGGGGGCAACAGGTCTGGTACAGGTATCTCAGTTGCTGCATTCTCCTTGGTACAGGAGAAGAACATTTAAGGGAAGTCTGCAAATTTCGTTTCAACTACGGTTAGCTTGTTATATCACAACCTGAAGCAGGACAAGTGTTAATCTGAAATTAAGATTTCACAAAGGTGGAGCCTGTAAATAGCCACAGTGCTAATTGAGATGCCATCATCATTTTCCTGTCTGCTGTCACTACTGGATTTGCTAGAATACCAGATCACCCTTGTTCTCAGTGTTAGGTTTATCAGTACCTTCAGTTCCATATTCTTCAAACAGGCCATTGTTTTCTTGGTCTGAAACACCTTTTGCCTCTGTTTTGGTTAGTTCTTAGCATTTCTGCATCATTCGTACTTGATTTGTTTGATTGGGTCTCTAACTCTGCAGCTTGTAGTTTGCCAGAAGTCTGGTCTTTTCGGTGGGGTTGGTCAGACATTATAGATAAAGCCACTTAGAGAAATGTTTCTCAGGCAGAGACTGCCTGTCTACTGGATAAGAACTACATTTAGTTCTGTTATCTGCACTTGTGTTAGTAGGTGGATTAGATTTAATTTGGTCTGTTGGAGAGAAGTGGGCAAACTGTTCTTCAGGCAAATCTGGGATTTGGTTTAAGGACAGGCTTTCTTATGTGGTCTACAAAGTGCATTGTAGCCCTGTAGGAATACTTTGTGTGTCTGGTTCCTGCCTGCAATTTTGAATGCTAACTTTGATCATGCTTCTAATTATGTACAGAGGAAAATTCTCAGACGAAAGAACAAGGAGTTTCATCATCTATCCCGTTAACTGCAGAAGGGCTTCTGTTGTGCAAAGGGATGACTGCGTAAAAGTGGCACCTAACACTGCAGCGAGGGAAAGCCCTTCTCCTACATGCTGGCTGCACAAGGCACCTTCCATCCCTCCACAATGTGTAACTCTGATTAACGGATGTATCGACTTCTTAATTAGCCACATCTTCGTCACTTACAGGTTATGTTACTGTCATTTAATTAGCTTCCATCTGAAAAGGGGGTAGGTGTGGACGTTTTGCCAGCATGTAGCGGTGTGGCTGTTCGGTATTCTAGGACAGGGGAAATTCGTAACACCCAGCCCTTGTGATCCTGACTGCCTTTAAACAAAAGGGCTAAGTTCAGTGTCCTGCTAATGGACTTAACTGTTCCATAATTGAGACTCCAGGTACTTGGGAAACAATCTCTTTTGCTACGTATCCTTTCACGTTTGGCTTAGTTATTCCTTTTCAACTTACCTTGGTATTGGATATTGCCAAGTCTTTAATGCTACCTTTCCACCACAATTCCATTGTCAAGGCTTGGCAATAGGATTTTTCTGGTTTCAGGGCTTATCTCTATGGTTTGTGTTTAATTTTATGCTTGAACTTTCCATTTTGAAAGGATTCTTTTCCTTTGTTGTCTTTTTTTGTACCTAGTGGCTGCTTCTGCCTGGAGTTAAATTTAGGTTTTTTTCTACCTATAGTACAAAGACCCAGCAATGGGTGCTAGCTTAAAGAAAAGATGAAATATGTTCTCTGTTGTGGCAGCATCCACCTTGTGTAACGACTTGAGGATTATATCAACAGTGAGAGTGGGAGGAGGCTGAAATGAGGTAAATATGGGAGAACACAAAGAGTGTGCAGTAACTGTGCTCATTTTTACAACTGAGCATGCTTAAAGTTTGACTTGATTACTTCCTTTTTAATTGAAGCCTCACCTAATTCAGCTGAGAGCTTTCCCTTCTCTAGTTTAGAGTACCTTGCACCCTTTTTTGCTCTACTTGCTATGTTACCTTAGACATGACACTGATGTGAGAGGGATATATATTTTTAGCACTTCTTCCCATGATTAATCCATGCAGGTTCTGTTCGACTGTTCAATGCTATTTCAATGATGTAGGCAACAGCTGTTTTCTCTATGTCTTATCAAATATCCTCCATGTTCTAATAATAACAAAGAAGTTTCTTTATTCATGGCTATTCCAAATTTCCACCCAAGGGATCTCATTGCATCTCTTCGTAGGGACTGCAATCTAGGAATAGGTACTTGTGGCTAGATAGATTCTTTGCTTTAAAAAAAAAAGTATGATTGAAGATTTAGCATTCATTTTATCTTTATTCTGTCATTACATCTAGGATGACATTTAGGGTTTTTTTTTTTTTAAGAGCTCAGTAGTTTTAACTATCTTGTTGCTTTGGTAAAATGACAACTATACCAATGTGCTTTGCCATCAGATGCTGTAGAGATGATTTAATTAGACTAATTTCTGTTTTCATTAACACTTTCATTGACTGTGTTTTTAATGCTACTGTTTAAGAGATTCCCTCCCGTATTTTCTCTCATCCTTTTTGTTGCCTGTTTACTAGCACAAAACTGATACTGTAGCAATTGTCGAATTTTACAGGAGGGCTCTCTGATATTATCTGGCGAAATATGGTATTTGCACTAGTGTTAAATGGTATCCTTTTTTTTTTTTTCTCTGTTGAGCAAGACTGCATGTGATTTAACTTGTACTTCAGGTGGTCCATAGAGGGCATATTGAATGAGAGGACATGATATATGTGTGTGCCAGACCTCTCATCTCCATGGTCCCACCCAGAAGCAGGGTAGCCTGAACTAGTATTCTACTAGAAAACCAGTACTCTACGACAAAATCCTATGAATCATGACAGTGTTGGCATACCTTGATAGTCCAGAACTGTGATAATGTGACATATTGCAAATTCCTTCTGACTTCATATCTTCACTGCTGATATTTTTGACTTTGGATTTTTAAGTTATTACACACTTAAGATCTGACAGAGATGTGTTTTTTAATGGAGAGTCTGTCATGTTTAAGAGTTGTCATAATTATGAGAAAGTTCTGGATTTGTGAAATAGTTGCTTATTTTCAAGCTTTTTACAGTCTTCAGTATACAGCAGAGGAATGCAGTTTATTCTTAGGTGTGGAAACTTACTCTACTACTGAAGTGCTTCATCAAATGCCTTGTAATAAATAGCATGTGTTTTCTTGCTTAGCAGTCTTATCTTCAGCAGAGAATTTCAGAAAGCCTTTTGCAGGTGGATTTAATTCTGATATAACATTCTACCATAGCTCAGGGCCAGCTTTATTCATTAATCTTCTATCCATACAGCTACATACTTTTAAAATAACTTGTATATTGAACAGGATTTGGAAGACAAAGTATTTCAGCTACTCTTAACAACTTGTGAGTTAGTCACTACAAGAACATTGCCTGTTCTGTCTTCTAAAAAAATGAACATTTGCAAACACTTGGGTTAAAAAAAAAAAGTTGTCAAGGACAATAACAGCAGAAGTAGAAACCACTTAGCAAATTTTCTTTGTCAAGGCTGATATGAAAATTATATTTGGAAGGTAGCTATGTCGTAGAGCGCTTCAGAGGCCACTGCTAGTAAACATGAATAGCTTCATGTATTAAAAAGCATGGGTCTGCTGGAAAAAAATGGCTTGAATGCCAGTCTGTGATTTGCCAAATTAAATATCTATTAAAATTTATAATGAAAATTACAATGTTGCTATGGTTACCAAAGCTTCCTTAGTTCCAAGACTGCACTGCATTTCACTTCAAAGAATTCCTTTTTTCCCATTCTTTCAGTATAATCAAATAGAACTTCCAAAAGTGCTTTTAATTTGCATGCATTAGCTGGTGAAACTTGTTGCCATGAGGAATTGGAAAAGCTGGAAATATAGCTGTTTCCAAAACACATGCTTTTATTTCACAACGTCTTTGAATTAAATTTCATTAAATCACATTCTTCATTTCTGTACTATAGGACAGAGGTGACCATCCCTTGGCTGGGAGGACAAGGATGATTCACAGTGACACACTGAATGTGGGTAGAGCTCTAACAGATACTACTGTGGGTCTCGTGTGTGCTATTAAGAGAATGCGTAGTCACACGCTTGTGTTTGTATGAGTGGCTTATGCCCACTTGTTCTTGAAATTGGTCTTGCACTTCTGAATATTTCTGCTGGCAAGTACACTTTGACTAGGAAATGAAAAGCTTAAGGAGGAATGACTGTTATGGTCAAGATATGCCATTATTGTTCCATTAGGGCTCATTGTCTCTGAAGCTGCAGGTGCTGCCACCATTGCCATGGCGGCTGATTGCTGCAAAATGCTCGTGAGTCTGTTGGAAATACAATGTGATACTTGTAATGTGAAGGGATGGACATAAGCCCCGTGGTGAGATCCTGTTAGGCAATTCCTGTGCAGCTTCCCTTACTGAGCTCAATAAATTATAATATTAGCAAGGTTATAAAAACAACACAGAGTGAAGCAGAGGAAATAAAACCAAGGGATTTTTGCATCTGGCCCGCACCACCAGCACATCTGCCCAGCAAAGGTCAAAGATCAAGTGCTTCTGACACTGCTTACTTTTGTCAGGGATTGTTCCCTTTATATTGAGCACAAAAAGAATGTGTGTTTAGGCGTTTCCTATCGTGCCCTCTAGAGTTATTATGCAAAGATGACTATTTTCTTGTGGCCATATATTTTCTGCATATTATCAAACTTTTTTCATCCAATGCGGAACTTCTGTGTACAGTTTAAAACTATTTTTAACATGTACATTTGTGTCTGTGTAAATAACTAATGGAGGGAAAGTATTTGCTGAATGAAGCCTGTTTGCTTTAGAGCTGCAAAGCTTTTTCCTTCAGGAAAACAATCTGACAGGATACGTGAAGGCATTCAGTTGTTAGTTGTGAGTTGCACATCTGGCCAAGCCATGGCATTCCTGGTGATATGATTTCCTATTCCCTTCCTCGCCATCCTGTCTGATGTGGGCTAGGCTGGTCCTGCTGGAGGGGTGTGCAATGATGTGCAATGATGCCTTTCAGCCCGCTGCATCCACAGAGGAGGAGGGTGTGGGTCTCTGATGTGCCACTCCTGGCCAGATCCATCATTGATTTGTGCTGGCTCTAGAAGTTCCTGAAGGCTTCCTGAAGTGAAGATGAAAAACAAGTGATGAGGTAATACTGACTCTGACTTTTGTTGCAGCTTGGGTATGTATATAAAATCTCCTACCCCTGACATGAAACTATTTGTTTATTTCAGATGAAATATATAGGTGGTTACTATACCAACCTTCCTGATATTTATGAGAAGCTGAATGGAAGATGGTTCTTTTAAGCCTTTGATATCCTTAGGTACATCTGCTCTGTAAGAACCTTTATCCCCTTTGCATGCTCTTGAGTCGGAGTAAGAACAATCAATATAATTTTGTACACAAAGAAGAAAGGGATTAAAATTTGAAACTGCTACACTATCCATATCCTCTTTTTCATATTAAATAAACAGGGAACTGGTTATTTAAATCCTACAAACGGTTTTGACAATAGCTGAAAGCCCTCACAGATCTGCAACATACAGTCAAGATAGTTCTTTGTGAGAACAAAATGATTCCTCTATGCACCTTTACAAGTACATGTTTGGGTACATCCATGGCACATTTCTGGAAGAGCTTGTTTGCCAATACCAGTGTGTTTCAAAGTTCAGTTTTCTGGCACTTTTGAATCTGCTGCCTGAACACATTCTGAGGATTGGAAACATTATGTAGTTTGAATAAATAAAAACACCAAATTGCCTGGGGTACATCTGTGCCCCCTTGCTGTGCAGGTTGGCTGCTTCTCTGCCATCAGCCTGACAATTTCAATCAAGTTTATAATGGACTCCTGGGGCTCCCCCGGTTTCTGTTCAAGCAGAGTCTGGCACCAGTTTCCCAAGTCCATAGCAATGAAAAGCTTTATTTTACCTTCTGATTGTACAGAAATTTAGTTTAGTGACAGGTAGGAAAGAAATAAACTGGTCAAATGCGCTAAAATAGCAGGAAAAGGCTATGTTTAGGAAAAACTCATAACTTGCATTTTGTTTTGTCAAATTAGAAAGTACAAAGTATAGCAACCATAGATCAGACTTCTCTATAATTTCTTTTGACAGATTTGACACTTTTAATTAAGAGTGTTTTGTTTAATTCTTTTTGCCTTTACACCTGAGAGTGTTCACAGGCCTATGCAGGTTTAGACTGCAATCCTGCTGCTTTGTTTTTTGGTGTTTTTTTTTTACTATAATTGTTGGTCATTAAAAAAAATTGAGGTAAATACCATGAAGTCTTTTAATTTTCATTCCTGTTCAGGAAGCTTCCAAATCATCTGTTACACTTACAAGAAACTGTTGAAAACAATTTATGTATTTCAAAACCTTTTTATTATAAAGGAAGAGTGTACCATAAAACCATAACAGTTGCCACTTTGCAATAATTATGGGCTAATGATGTCTTCTAAGTAAAAGAAGCCATGGTGATTGTCTCTCAGGGTTAGGTTTTTAACAGCAGTTGTTTTAATTGGTAAAGGCTGAAGTACTGTGATCTCTATGGAATAGATGTTGGGTTTTTATAACGAGAAGGGTATTCAGTATCTTTTTCTGTATCCCTCAAGGAGTTATGAGTATTATTCCTCCATACAGTAGGTGGAGACAAAGACCTAATGAATTTTTTAATGTCTCCTTAGACTGATTTTTATTAGCTATGGTAGGTCTCTCCTGATTTTTGGTATTATTAAATTCACTTACAAAAATAATGAATAGCAAACAATTTTGTTCCAAAGGCTTGTAATTTGTGTTTATATAAAGTGCTGTAATTATTTTGCTGGCTACTGTTGATAAATTGGTTCTTTCAAATATAAGGTCTGATTTGGAGATTGCGGAGATATCTGTGAAACCTTTCTGTGCAAGTTCAGATCTGTCTTAGGCCCAAAAATTCAGGGGTCAAAGCATGCCCAAAATTGACTTCAAGTTTGAACATATCTAGAAATTGCCAGTGGTGTAAGTGTTGGATCTCTATGCAGACTGAAGATTGAGGTGTGGTCTGCCTCTGTTTATAAAGTGAATTTGTATGTGTATGTATGTTTATAGAAATCATGTGCTTGTTTACAGGTAGGTGCTTGTGTGCTTACAGCATGTTTGGTGGCACACATAATATGGTGTTGGCATCCTGTCTCTGCCTAAATTTAACTGAAATCTGACAATGTAATTTGGAGTAGTGAGGACAAATGGGGTGTAATCTGTAAAGTGTGAGAGATGGTTTTATTAGCTTTTCAAAAGAAAAATGGAGCTTGCAAGTTTCTCAGATACATTGGTTAACTGTTTCAAGTAAGAAATAGTCTGTAGATATATTATTGTTTTAATCTTTTCCTTAGTATCATTTACACTGGGCTGCTAGGATGCTTCTTTGATAGGGGAAATCTCTCTGCCATATGCATCATACCACGCGTACTGAAGCTGATTGAAATAGTCATGCCAGAAATGGATTTCCAGATGTACAACAGTGCAGAGTGTGTTTCTCCTGTTTTGTTGGATGGAAAGCAAATTTCTTTGGGAGAGAAGGCTTTGTCACATCTGTTCCTCATGTTTAGCTAAGGTTACAATTTGACATTAACCTCTGTGATTTCAGCATATCATGGAAGGATTCCCTGATCCCTTGATCTCAGACTGGTCTGTTGCAAGTTTCTGTGCTTCTTACCTCACCAGCTAAATTTTGCATTTGTTAAGTTTGGGACAGTGTAGATGCAAGAATGCAAAGCAGAATGTAAGCCAGCAAGGAGGAAGTGGAGAGGAGCCCACGTCAGGGTAGATCAGATGACCTGATCTCAGAAGCCTTTTAAGAAAACCCTTTAAGAAGGGGTTTCTTGCCTTGTTTGCAGTTCCATGGGCTGCTTCAAAGCTTGAGAAGGATTGCTATCAGACGCTTTCTGTTCCTTGTCCGCTTGTGACGGGAGAACATTTGCTGCCTTGAAATGGATACTTAGGATTAAGTTTAAAGCAGGAGAATTAGTTGTTCTCTGATCAGTTCCTCATTATGCCACGTAGCTTTGTGCATATAGGACATATCTTTTCATTTCTGTGGACTCTTCAGATCCTGAAAAGATCTCCATCTCAGAAGAGTTGTATGAGACCTGATTTTTACTCGTGGGCAGTGTATGCTATAGAAGGTCAAAATGTATGTTGTTATTAAATACAGTTCAAATGAAGAGGCAACAAGCAGAGTAGCTTTCCAAAATTAAGATGACGCAGGCTTTGGGGGTAACTGATAAAGATGTGCAAAGTCAAAGCCTGCCACAGTATCATCTCTGTTCTGGTGAGGTGGGTGTTTTGTAGGGCATCTATTTAAATAAATCAAAATATTCTCCAGTAAACATTAGTGGGAAGCTGAGAATGACATACAAGTGGGTGTATGCATCTTGCCACTAGTGATGTGCAGAGCCTGTATTTCCAGTGTCGTTCAAGTAGAGACAAATGGGAATATTAGATTATAAAGTATGAACGTCTCAACATTGCTTTGACTCTCAAGGACAGAAGCAGCACTCAGCTCTTCAAATGCAATGTAGTATTTTCCAATTTTGACCTACTGAGCGAATCGCAAGGATTGAACAGAAATCCTGACTTGGAGAATAAATTATACTAGTCAGTGAACATGCAGTCAAATGACAGTGTTACTGCTTGGTACGAGGATTACTTTGACTGGTCTCACTTAAAGTTATGGTTCGTCAGGGTTTCTTGTATGCTTCTTTACTTTATGAGTGTAACTTAATTTAAAATGTCAGGGTCTGTGTAATAAACTGAGTTAAATCATTAACAGACATAAACTATTATATTCCTGAGGCTTGTGGCACTACTTGCTGTAAATCCAGCACAATGCATCTGCAACTAGGAATGCTGCCAGGGCTGAGAGCTCTGGAAGAACTCTGCTTTTGATGTATCCATCTGAACTTTGCTAGATTGAGAAAATATGATTTTGAAGAGCCTGGAGCCAAATGGGGATGGTCAAACTAGATGGCCCATTCTCTGGCTGTATCTACCTGCATCTACTCTTTGACCACCAGATGCTAATTGAAAGATGTCCTCTCTAAACGAGCTTGTGTAAAAGCACCCAGATTCTGGGCTTTTCTGGGCTGTGGCAGTACAGAGGATGTTATAGGAAGCAGGGATGTTTGCAGCTTTTAGATTGAATATGTGAGACCACAGCTTCCTCCTCTTCTCTTTGTACTCCGTCTGCTTGCTGAGGCTTCCTTCTGTTTTTCCTTGTCTCTGAAGGAGAATATATGGGGTTTATATCATATCTTTGCCTGGAACTGTGATCTGGCATTCCAAAGAGAACTTGTGAATGCTTGTACTGTGTTATACACAGGGGAGAGGTGAGTTTGGTAAGATGCGAATCTGATCATAGGCTAAATGGAGTTGGCAGAATCCCTGTGGGTTCAGGTGCTCACAATCCCTCCAAGCAACTGCCAGGGCAGTCGGAGCATTGCCTGGGGAACAGAATCTCTTAAACAGGTGAATTTTTAAAGGGGTGCGCAACTGTAGTTTGGACATGGTTTGTTTAATTTACGTGAGAGAATAAGCTGCTTTTGTGTATTCTTCCATTTTGGCTATTGTCTTTGTGCAAGTGCTTGGCCATTTTGCTGAGACCCCATGCAAAGGTGTAAATCCTGGGGTTTTGAATGCCTATGCACTGGAAAACAGACATTCACAAGTTATTTAGCTGAACATACAGCTTTCACTATGTATGGCTTTCCAACTTAAGATGATGACCTGAAAAGATAGTCTCACAAATTATCAACGACTGGAGCCTCTATCTTGTGTGCTGGTCATTGCACATGGAGGAACACTAGTACATCACTGCTCATAAGGGTTTTAACTAAACCCAGTGAAGAAGTCTTTAGCAATATCCTGTTTAAAATATGTAAAGTTAAAACAATTAATTTCTCCTTTCACTTCTAAACATAATAATACAAGATAAGAACTGCTTAAGTTCTGTGGTTTTGGGGTTTTTTTGGTGTGGTGGTTTTTTTTTTTTTGTCCCTTACAGAAGAAGGTAGCTTTTATAGTACGTTTCCTGGAATGAAGAAAATAATGGAAACTATACTCTTTGCATGTATTTATTCATGCTTCTAAAATTAATTGCTTGAGTCTTAACAGAAATTGCAACTAAAAATTAAAAAAACAATAGATATAATGAAATAACATTTGTAGAATTTAAATGGCATTCTTTGTTAAATATTTCATACAAAAGTGTAGAAATGGATCGATATAAATGCCATCCAATGTATTGGTTTTCTGTATATGAATTTCCGTTACGTTCCTCTGTAAATGCGTGTACATAATTTATACATTGTATTATTCATATTCTATATCAGTAGTAAGCATAATTGATGAGGAATAAAAAACCCAGCAAGTTAGTGTATTTGGTTATCTTCTCACTTGTTAAAAATGCCCTTGGAAGTGGAAGAATAATGAATGGTGTGCTGTCATTTAATTTCATTTTTAAGGATGGCATGTGGATAGCGTCTGGTAGGCTTGATAAATGAAGCTGCCATAGGTGCAAACTTTAAGTGCTAATGGTTAGGGCAGAGAGGTACAATCAGTTACTAAACACAGAACGAAGACACTGGAATGGACAGAGCTTTTCATTCCAGTGTATACTTACATGTTTTTGTTGGCTTTGCTGTTTCTGTTGGCTTACATTTAAAGGTTGCAGACTACTCTGAAAGGAAGAATGGAGTGTCAAAAGTGGCTGGGGAAGACTTCTTTAAAGTTACTGAATTTGTGAGCCAGTAAATAAGTGGGCAAATGTAGTACTAACTTAGAAGGAAGTCAATTTCATTTGTGCATGTTATTTTGTTCACAAAGGGCCAGATCCTGAGAGATACTAAGATTAAGTGTTTGTTTTGATAAAATGTTCTTTTGTAGATTCAACTTCAAGCTGCTGTGGGTTTTTTCTCCAGATATGCATAAGATTTCTCTCTGTCTTTGACAACTCTAGTTTTGCTCAAATTATTTATCAAACTGCTTTGTAATGTCTGACTCAAATGCACGTAAAATTTGCCTAAAAAATGTGTTTTAGTAATGAAAAACCTTGCTTGAGGTCTCTGCTATTAAATCTTTGCTGAGAGGCAGGGAGAGGCTGTGAGTTTTTTTGGCGAAGTTAATAAAATGTGTGGATTAGTGAAGTGCTGATTAGTGAGGTTCTATTGTAGACAGAAACATTCCTGCCTTAGCTGAAACCCAGATGGAAAGCTGCCCGCCTCAGATTGCAGAAAATGGTTTGTGTTGCTGGTTTGCTGTAGTATGTTGCTGAGGTTGCAGCAAAGTGAATCTTACTAATGTCTTGAAGTGTAATTAACTCTGTTGTTCGATGTAAATATTTGAATATTGCTCATTCAGTCTCTACATGGGCCAGTTTAAAACAATTATTGCCAAAGAACTTAAAGGCCAGTAGGAATGTGTGTGCATTAATAAACTTCTCTTTGTCCTGGACTTGATCCAGAGCTTATAGAGGGCAAATGGGAAGATCTCATCCTATCTGATGTATTTACAGTAGAGCTCAGAGCGCTTGATCAAGGCTTCATTGTGCTGTCATTGTGCCTCGGGTTTAGTTTAGATATGAAACAGAGTGCAGGATATAGACACAACAGGCAAAAGGATCCAGGGTACTGGAAGGGTTGAGGGAGAAAAATCAAATAGAGTTGATCAGGAAAGAGGCTGTGTTATCCTTTATATTGGATAAAAATAATGGCTTTTTTAAGTTGTAGAGCTTCCATTTTTGTTCCCAAGCATCAGCTTAAATGCTCAGAATTAAAGTTGGTCAAAACAAAACTCTCGGGGAAATAAAGTTGTATTTTGTTGCAATCATTGTCATTTTGGGGGGTTAAAAAAATGTGCTTTCTGCCAAAAGTTTTGTCAGTTTTCAACAAGAAAATCCTCATTTCTGAGATCTGAAATATTTCCTTTAGGACATGTCAAATTGCTTCCAAGGCATTTCATGTTATATTCTCTGGGACTGGGCTCCCAAGTATGCCTATTTTCATATTGTCTCTCATTTCTGAAGTCTCAGGTCCTGCCTGCTTAAGAAAGTAAAACTGTGGTAGGGTAAGAATGCAGCCATTCAGTAGCAGATTGTCAGCTTTCATGAACCCAGGCTACAACTCCCATAAGATACACTGGCAGCGTTTCCAAATGAAAATATCTCTTCTGCCAAAGGGTATTTTTTTGTTTGTTGGCATTTTGAATTTTCACCAGAACTGCCATTCTGCTTATCTCTGATGAACTCTGCTTGTGAGCAGCTCTCCTCAGTTTCTGCAGCAGTGATGACGAGCAGGGTTCTGTAGTAATTGCACAACGGGGGAAGCAGCACAGCCCAGACAGAGCCGGGAACTGAGAATCAGGTTTTCATTATATTTCTGGCTTGCTCTAGTAATGTTCTTGGTAATTCAGTTTAGCCTATGTAAATTTTTACCCCACTGTGAAATGTGCTATAATAATGAAACTTATCTCCTACGGATGTTTTCCATTTTATTATTTTCTGTGAAAGTACCTTAAGATCCTTGGATCTTAAAGCACTGATTATTCTCATTAATGGTATTACCCAACTTGGTCTTCAGATCACTGGCAAAGCTGCAAAGGTAAGCGGCATATCGGAGATGTTTTTCTGTGGCTTTGAAACTGCTTATGAATTAACTTCTTGTTTTCTAAAGATGTGTGCTCTATATCTGCAATAAAAATAAGTACCGAGATCAGAGAGGAGCACTGCTCTGATGGTAACCCAGTAGCATGGCAATTGCCGTAGCTTCTGGTCCTGAATTCCTAGCTTTCTCTGAAGTAGGAATCCATAGAAAACAGTCACCTTCAGTCTCGCTGCTGGAGTCTCTGTGAATGATATTAATCGTGGAGATGTGATCTTTTCCTTTCTTCTTTGCACCAACAGAACTCAAAAGAGCTGGAGAGGCTGGGGGGGAGCTGTCAGTAGCTGCAATAAAGCAGCAGTGCAGCTTTACTCCCTCTTCAGAAATTTACTGCTCAGATGTTAGTCAGTGCTGTATCTCCCTGGGATCTTGCTCAGTGGCTCTGACGGGGTGGGGACTGGCTGACGGTGCTTTCCTTACCGCAAGCACAGGTCAGGCAAAGATTTTGCCCCTGCAAACCTCTCCATTGGTGACATCCAGACAGTATCTATGTGGAAATGCCCCATTCAAAACATATTTTAGAAAAGGCCAGAAATGGAAAAAGTGGGTGGGGGAGAGTTGTTTGGGTTATTTTGGGTCTTTTTTAGCTCATGTAAAAAAAAGCTCACTCTGAAGAACTGCGATCTAAAAAGACAAGATGGACAAGAAGTGGGAAACAATAGGTCTTACTCTATTTTACAGATTGGCCACTAAATCACAGAGAAGGGAATAACTTTCTCAGTGACACAGGAGTGGGAATAACTGAGTTTGATTCCAAATCATTCATCCCAGCACAGTAGTCTTTCCTCTCCAACCTTGACTAAAACAAGCCTTACCTTTAAACCCTTTTTTCTTCCCTAATAGAGGGTTAAGTGGGGATAGAGGAAGAAAAGTATGTTAGAGAGAATTTGTATTAGCTGTAGTTTACTCTGTGGAGATAGACTCCCGAGCTGTTCTGTTCTGCATCAGATCATCATAGAGAAATAGCTACTTTGGCTGGAGGAAATAAATAGTTATATGTGTTCGAGTAGTTACTGTATCATGCCCATGGGGGGCTTTGTGAAAGCAGAGTCTGAGTGACTACACCAATCCTTGTGGAAAATCCCAGGATTAGGCTGATCTCCTTAACAATGTGCCACTGCCCCTTCTGATACGTGTATGACTGAAAATGCAAGGATACACCTTTTCAGTTTGCATATACAGTATCTATGGGCTTAAACCTTTGGCCAACTTGTCAAATTACTGCTGTTGACATAAACCATTGCTGTGAATCAGCAGCAAAGAGAATGGGAGAGATCATTTCACTTCTAGTACTCCATGTCATGTAAAGAAAAGTAGCAATTTCGCATCCCATAAAGGAAGGAGGTGGCAGAAGGAAGCTCGTTTTAACGAGTGGTGTTTTTTTAGAATTGTCCACTAGCAAACCTGTGTTTCATCTCTTTCCAAGGTGTCACTGAACGCCAGGTACACAACATGCTCTTGAGTTGCATAACAATACACTCCAGCTCATTAATGATTTATTTTTTGAAGCTATGCTCCTTCACTCATAACACCTCTGGTGTGAGATAACTTGCTGCCAGAACTTTGAGGGTATATTTATTGAAGACTCACAAACTGAGGCCTTAAACACACAGCTGGGGTGGTGCATGTGAGCCTTGGATTGACTGGTCAGCCTTGCAGTGTTTCTAGGAGAATTACCAGTCAATGCACTAAATCTTCTTGGTTGCTCTCTACTACTACTTTAGTGACAGTGAGTCGTCTTTGTTTCCAGTTGAATGAAAAGAGTTTTGCTAAGCTGGCTTGGTTTAAGTCTGATCTAGAAAGGTGCTGAGCACACCTCCTCATGAGTGTTGTGGTGTTCTTAAAAGCCCTTTGGGTCATCATCTGATGCAAACTTTTGAAGTTTTGACCATGGTGAGTTGGTCTCCTCAGTAGATCATTACCTGTGGTATGCTAGAGCCTAGGAACCGACAAGGATACAGCTCTGTCAGTGCTGTAGAAATGTAAGTGTTAAGGAGCTGACCTCTCCTAAACAGACAAGGCTGATTTAGTCTAGGAGAAAAGGATGTTGCATGCAAGCACAGTGAAAAACGCAAAGATTGGATACAGTGATAGTTGGCACTATTTTGTTTTATAACTGTGTGATGTCTTGGGAAAGAGAGCAGTTAATGGAGCAATGGTGGAGGAGAGGAGGGAAGGATGAGTGCAGCTCAGGCAGTGTGGGGCAAGATGAAAAGACAGTCAACGGAGAGAAGTATCTGGAGAATAATGCACTGTGGCCAATCCACATTGGACAAAGAACTGTAAATCCTGCTCTCATGGTATCAGCATCCACCCATGTAGCTCTTTGTCAAAGGCCATTTGTGGCATCTTTGGCAGAAGGGACAAGATCAAACTTTATGGGTTTTTTCCTAACCCAATTCAACTAGCAGTACTGCTGATGAGGTCTTCTGACCTGGGATGGAGGGAAGGTCCCAGCAGTACAGCTTTCCATCTGGGCTTTGTTGAGTGGAGTAATGGAGCTGCACTCTCCTCTTGTTTATTTTGTTCCCACAGTGCCACTGCGTTGCTCTGAGTGCTTAAACATCTCTATGATGCTTTCCTGTCTGGGTCAGTTTGGTGTTTGTTGTAAGATACATTTGTGGTTAGAGGCTGTTAGAATGTAGCATAACAGGCCCTGGATACAGATCATGCCTTTTGGGGAACCTGTAATGTAAATAGCTCTCTATACTGGATCAATGCAAGCTAAACTCAGCTGAGAATCTGGCTTGGAGGTAGTTCATTTTTTCTCTATCTTATTAATTTTTCACTAGATGGAAAGCATTACAAATAACATTTCATGGGCCTGACTAGGAAGGGTTGCTTTTCATATTAAATTACGTATCTCATAACTTTTTCAAGTTCATGCATAAATTCAGCATTAGGCTGAAGATAAGTGCTTTTTTCCCATTGTAACTTTTTCAGGACAGTATGTACAAAAAGAAAGATTAATCCTTTCAGAGACACTATGAAGAATTATTGTGTGATTGATTTTTTTTTTTTTTTTTAAGGTTATACTGACTTCTGAGAATTGCAACTGCTGGGTTTAAGAATAGGGATCTTTGAAGTAGGAGTTTTCTATAAGAATGACTCATGAAGCTTTTTGGAGATGTTTGTTGTTGTAATAAGTGTGAATCTGCACTGCATACTCTGCCTGTGATCTATGTGGCTCCATATCGTGAACAAGTATTTGTTTTGAGATCCCTCGGATAATTCTACCAAATTAACATATGTGCAGACCTAGTAAATATCAAAAAACCCAAACAAACCCAAACCAGCACTATTGTAGTTTGCAATAGTTCCAATGCCAATCTTTTGGAATGTTTTGTGGAACCAATGCAGATTACATGGCTACTTACCTTTTTCTTCCTGCTCTTGCTAGTAGAAACTGGACCATTAGACAGTGATCTTAGCCTATTGCTTCTTGTGCTGCAGCCTACAGAATTGCCTCCAGACAACAAAACTCCCTGATTATTTTTTTTTTAAATCAAACAGAAATGGCTGCAATTTAAAATTTTCTTAGAAGGTATCAGCAGCTGACTCAAGAGGAGGTGGGAACTGGAGGAATGTAAATGTTATAACAGTAAAAATTGGTTCTTGAGAAAATACAGAAGGGTCACTTGGAGGAAGGGGGGAAACCCTTAGGAAAAATTGTCTGTAAGAGCCTTCACTTCTGACTTTGACAACATGTCTCATCCTGTAACTAAAAGGGTCAATATACTTGGAATGTTTTAATGGAGTTGTTGGAAGTTCTAATTTGGAATGAAAATTCCCCATTTGGGGGAAACCACTGTGTTTCACACCTGCAGTCTTTCTATCCATTACTACTTCTGGGGGGTTCTGTTGAATACATAACCCAGTCATAATTCGTTTCCAATTGTCGAGAGATTCTGTGAAACACAATTGTCCTCGTGTCACCACGATCTACCACAAAAGCAACAGTTTTTCATTGAATTAACAGAAATGAGAACATGTATGAGGAAAATCAGTGCTCAGAGTCCCAAGGCAACAAATTTCTGGAAAACTAGGAATGACAAATTAGAAACACATAACTAAGCACCTTATTGTCACCTGATAATGGCAGTGGGTTTGCATCAGTGAGACGGATTCCTCTGTGTGTTATTCTGTGCACTGTCCTTTTTCAGTTTCCCACAAGACTATCCTTCTTGTGTGCAACTTTTGTTGTTTTGTGGTTAGTACTCAGAGTGGATTTCTGTAAAAGCACATGTTACTCATGACAGAGGGAGTGTAGTTGGCTTCTGTTCTTTTTATTTTTACTTCATGTAAATAATTTGATGTGTCTTTTTATTATGAAAAACTGTATCAGTAAATTAACCTATGTCTAATAACTGGACCACTATAAGAAGGTGGACTGCAAAGTGTCAGTTGTATGAATGTATAGACACTGACTGCAAAAAGGTTAAATCTGCCTTGTATACCTTATCATCTTTAATTTAAAATTTTCTTAGAATTCCTGCATTAAGATCTTTGCAGGTCTCCAAACAAAAAGGACTGGGTTGACAAACACATGTGAGAAGTGTGAAGAACATAGAAATTATACTGTTAGTGAATGTGTGGGTATTTTCCTCTTACCTTAAGAGCTGAACTACTGTCCCTCATGATACTGTCCCTGTTAGTGAAGGTAAAATTGTTAATGATCAGAATGTAACAAGGAGAGCTCATCAGCCTGAGTTAAAGATGCCTCTGCAAATTTATGATTGCTGCTCTTGTGATCTCCATTGGTATTACTTCTACTGTGTCAATCAAGTAGCACGGTAGGCCATTTCAGTGCCATGTCTTATGCTAATACTATTTCACAAATCTGGCTTTGGTTTCAATTGGTAGTAAATTAATTTTTCTTTTCTAAACTACTTTGTTCTGAGATGATGTGCTTTTTTTTTTTTTTTTTTTTAAACTAAGGTCCCAAAGTGACCTTTTTTTTTTGGTAATAGCAGTAAATGCATAATCATAATACCAAAACAAATTTTAAAAAAAGGCACTGTCCAGGGATACAACTTCAGCTAGCGTATATTGCTAGAAGTCATTGTGGTACTACTGCATTTTAGCTGAAAAGTCTGTTCTTTTTCAAGTTATGATCTAAGCAAGCACCCTGAAATACTTTGCAAGAAATAATTGGCTATTTTTCATTGCTGAAAATTATCACAGTACTCCCTGGGAACTGCATGAACCCTTTGCATATCTATTCAAAAATCTCTGAGAGAGTAGCTAAGTATAGTTTGAGGGTTATGGAGCCTCTGTATAGATCCTGCTGTAGGATAGAAATGCATCACAACTTTTTGCATGTTTATCATACCTGGCTGGTTAGGGAATTGTAGACAGAGAACTGAGGCACAGGGAAACCGAGTAATTTTCCTGAAGTCCCTCTTCTTGAAAGGGGACCTGGACAAACTCAAGGAATGGGCCTGTGCAAACCTCATGAGGTTCAACAAGGCCAAGTGCTGGGTCATGCACCTGGGTCAGGGCAACCCTGGTATTAGTACAGTCTGGGGGATGAAGGGATGGAGAGCAGCCCTGCTGAGAGGGACTTGGGTGTACTGGTGGATGAAAAGCTGGACATGATCTGGCAAAGTGTGCTCGCAGCCCCGAAGGCCAGCTGTATCCTGGGCTGCATCAAAAGAAGTGTGGCCAGTGGCTCAAGGGAGGGGATTCAGCCCCTCTGCTCCACTCTGGGGAGACCCCCCCTGCAGTGCTGCATCCAGCTCTGGAGCCCTCGGCACAGGAAAGACATGGACCTGTTAGAGAGGGTCCAGAGGAGGCCACCAAAATGCTCAGAGAGCTGGAACAGCTCTCCTGTGAGGACAGGCGGAGACAGTTGGGGTTGTTCAGCCTGGAGAAGAGAAGTTGTTCAGCCTGGAGAAGTTCGGCTCTGGGGAGATCTTATTGCAGCCTGCCAGTGCTTAAAGGGGGCCTATAAGAAAGATGGGGACAGACTTTTTCGCAGGGCTCGTAGTGATAGGACAAGGGGTAACAGTTTTAAACTAAAAGAGGGCAGATTTAGACTAGATATAAGGAAGACATTTTTCACAATGGGGGTGGTGAAACCCTGGCACAGGTTGCCTAGAGAGGTGGTAGATGCCCCATCCCTGGAAACATTCAAACATTCAAGTTTATTTTATGTCTCATCTCAAAACATTCACACCAAAGCCGAGATCAGCCAAAAATATTTTGCATAATTAGGACAGAACAGTCCATCTGCCTTTCTTCCAACACAGCCCTCAATCTATTGCTCTTGGGCCCCCTCCTCAGCTTTTACATTCTCATCTTTCAAAACCAACAAAATGCAAGGGTTTACTTGGTGCTTTCAGGTCCGCAACATGTTCCTCCTGAAAATTGGTGCAAATTGGTTAGGTTTTTTATATTATTATTTTCTGTCATCTTCCTGTGTCTTACATCTGTTTTCCGCTTTAGGGAACAGAGAAATCACAGACGTCTGTAGGTAATCTGGCTGGGAGGTGCTACGTGATTGAGGAAGGCAGATTTCTGGCAAACAGAGGCAGTGGAGGGTGGCCAAGGTCACTTCTTAAAGCAGTATATATAAGAGCAAATTCCCCTATCCTAGGTGGTTGCATGACCATTGAGTTGACACTGAAGTAACTAGTGGAACTCGGCAATGCTGGGGGAAGGCCTTGAGCACTGGAGCATGCCAGTTCCATATTGTAATTAAATTATTTATTGTAAAATAAAATATCTGTACTTTCTTCTTGACTTATTCTAATTTTTCTTTCTTTTCTATTTTTATCTCTGTTATGTGGCCTGCAAAACACTCATACAATCTTTTGGGTGAACCTTTCCTGTGACTGAAACTTATTTCAGGGGATTTATTCATTGCCATGGAAGGAGAAATAACAAGAGAGTTATGCAAAGATTAGTGCAGTGGGAGGGGGGTGACAGTGCTGTTCAGACAAATATTGCCACTTTCATCCCTGTGTTGCCTGATATGGGGCAACATAGAGACCAACAACATCCACAGCAGTTGTAGTCTTGGACACAGTGGCTCACTTTTTGACTCTGGAAATCTGCATTTTTCTGCCCAGTCCGTCCATTTTCCCCTCTCTTCTTAAAATGAAATAGCACAAAGGACGTGGGTGAATATGTGCAGCTGCATAGGTGGCATCTGCACTACCACACGGCTCTGTGAAGAACACAGTGGAGAGTTACGTGGTATTGAGAGTTGCTTTTCTATCTGCTAATAAAATAGGGTATTTAGGACTCTCTGTAACTTGCAGTGTGATTTGATTCTGAATTATGTGGAAGACTGTCTGTACCACCCCAGTAGTCTAACAGAATATTAAAGTAAATTTAAATTTAATGTATTTTTAAGCTCCTTTGCCCAGCTAAATGATGAAAAGGGGCTGTTTTATAGAAAAAGGGATCTGGCCTTTTGAATTTTCAGCTCTTACAAAGTTCCAATTTTTCCTTTTCTCATGAAATTGCATTTTTTGAATCTGCATGAAAAATGGCAGAGGAGCTGCACACAGATCAGCTTGTGCCGCTAAATTATTTTTTCTTTTAAATGACATTCTCTAGCCTACTTCTGCAAGGGTGTGAATCTTTTTTCAATCATACTGGTCTGACAGCAGCTTCATCAGAGTTAAGTCTTAATCTATGTTTTTAGCTGGTGAAAACTTGCTCCTTGCTTTGATTAAGGAAGTGTTGCCATTTTCTCTTTGACATGCCCTTACTGTCATGTCAAGAAGAATGGAAAAACACTGATGTGTCTGCCCTGCAGATAAAGCTTATTGTCATGCTCCGCAGTTAAGATTCACCCATTGATAAGCAAGAAACTGGGGGAGGCGGCAGAGCCTTACGTGCTTCTTCCTGAAGTTTTGCTTGTGCTTGAGCATGCTCCTGCCTCAGCTGTTGGTTCAAGTTTGTTGTAGAGCTGCTGACCTCTAAGCAAAGGGTAAGTCAGTTGAAAGTGTTCATGTCACAGCTTAACTTGTCCTTGTTTACAGTGAGGCCTGTATTACCGTATAGCTGGTAATCATATGGTAATACGATATTACCGTATAGCTATGGCCAGCTGAGATGATGTAAGTATGGCCACACATGGATCTTAACCTAACCTCTGAGGTGAAAGTTTTCCTTCTGTATTTTCTACCCATATTTTCAGTACCTCAGGAGATGCTTTGGAGAGAACATTTCTGAGGAACACTTAGGATGACCGGGTAGCTGACATTCTTGTTTTCAATCTGAGCCCTTCACATCGTGCAAATGGGTACTCTCCATCTTCTCAATGAGATGAAACATTAATTTCAAATGACATAACAGCTTTAAAGAACTTGTGTTGCAAGTTATCCCTCTATTTGGGCTAAACTCTAGCTTCTACTTCTACCTTTTTTAAAATTATTTTGCAGTTATAACTGTATATTGATGACCCTTACATCCTGTTATAAACATCTGTGAAACTCCCTTTCATAGGAGGCTGCAATTCAACCTTTTTCAGGTACTGCGTAGTTTTATAAAATGCTTTGGGTTGGTGCAGCTGTGTAAACCAGGATTTTTGCCTCTGCATCTTAACAGAGTTTCTTTTATTTATTGCTAATTCTGGGCACATAACATAAATATACTGTTGCTTTTAGTGAGATGTGGACTGTGGATTTCAGATTGACATAGGTTTCTCTCTCTGGCCCCTCAAGGTCCTGTAGTTTTGTAAACAACTCAATTTCAGTCTGAAATGAATGTAAAAATGAAAATAAATGAAACCAGTTTCCCACCTGGTTTTGTTTATGATGTTTGTTGAAATTCCCAGGAGGTTCTACATAGCTGGTCAGAAATACATTATCAGGTGGTCTAGTCTTGTACATTAAGATCAATTTTTTTTTTTTTTTTCCTTTGGGGTCATGGGAGGAAGTGGAAGCTGATAAGCGAGAGAGAGAGAGAGAGAGAGAGATTTACTGCAGCTAGCAGGGAGGAGATTTACTTCTCTTCCATGACAGCTCACATTTTCCTCTACGTTCTTCCAAGACTGTGTTCAAAGTTCTTCTATTTTGGACTAATCAAGATTTGGTAGCTAGAGCAAAGCTCACCCATCATGTAAGATGCCAAATGCTTTCAAATTCATTGATCTCAGTGGAACATGAGGGACCTCAGCCATCAGCACTAGCATTTCAGTGCTTAAACATTTTCAGGCTTTAAAATGAGCTATTAATCTTGGCTCTGGCAAAGCATCCAAGGACGTCAGCAGTGTGTGATATGTCCCATAAAATGCAACTTCTAGGAATCCTTTTTTTATGTGTAGAGCGCGTCAAGGCTCATGTTCTGTTTGCATTTAGTCTAACGATGTCTCAGAATGTGTTATTCAGAGCACATTTCAAAAAAAGATTTTGTTAGCATACAGCCAGTGTCTGGGCTAATGTGATTACCTTAAATCAAAATACAGCTGGACTCTCAGATGTATACGAGTTCAATGCTCTTTATAGGGAATATTTGTTTTGAAATAAACAAAATAAAGAGGGAAATATTGCTCTAAACTTTCATGGTTTATACCATAATTTCATCTGTTTTCATATAAAACTTGTAACCTTTGTCAGTCTACCTGAATTTAAAAAAAGTATCAGTACTTTTAGGTGAGAAAACAGCAGGGACCCAGCGTTCTTCGTTTGGTCTTGTCTAGCAAACCTAAATAGAGCTTATGAATCCTGGGCAATACATGACGGGATGTGACATGAAATGTGCACGGGGAAGTTGTTTTTTAAAGCAGCAGACTGCACTTTCAAATTTCCAAGGGTTTCAACAATGCGATAACAATGAGAGTTGTGCTTTTTAGTGCACTGCACGTTCCCAGTCCATGTGAAGCAAATTTGGCTGTTGTCATGATGTGCTGCTTTGTAAGAAGCGTAGTTGCTCTGCAATTACTTATCTTCAGGCTTGTGCCAAGGATTAACGCAGGGGTTAAGGCCAAAGGGCCCTGGTCTGCCCATTAAAGTCAGCAGAGAGACTTCAGCAGCTCCTGGATCAGAGCTGAGAATCATGATCTGAATGCAGCTCTTAGTCTGTCTTGGGTTTTCAGTGTGACCTGGAGGAATATCACTTTCCTCTCACTTCACTTGACTTTGGGCAAAGCTTTTATTCTCTCTGTGCCTCACCAAGAAAAGGAGGCTTAAAAAATCATTAGTATTTCAAAAGCACTCATTCTAGAGAGGGGGACTGTAGAAGCAGAGCAGTAAATCCTGCTCCGTTGGAGCTGTCCAAATATTATTGCTTGTATTGAAAGAAAGCTCTTAAATAAAGGCTGGTGTTCAGAAGCCAGTACAGCTCAAGAGTCATCACAACATCACTGATCTGCTAGAAACGTGGAGCTTGTCAGCTGACTTAGCATGCTTTCACACAAACATAAGTGATGAACTTCAAGCGCCTAATTTAACTATTTGTGTCTCTGGAGGAAGAGATTTGTCTCTTTTATGGATATTCTTATCCCTCTTGTTAAATGATGCTGCATTTCGTTCAAGGCAGGTCTAGAGTACATAACTCTGGAAAGTATTTTTTGTATTTAAAAATAGACATCACAGCCTAGTCCCTGTAAAAGTCCCCATTTACCAGTCATTCTGTCACAGTGAAAACAGTTTGTCTTTCCTGCAGATACATAAAGCTATATATATGTGTGTGTGTATATATATAATTAGGAGCAATTAAAGCTTTCATTGACTTGAATCAGAAACTGTTAAAGATGTGCAGATTTTTTTTATCAGCTCCTGTTCGTCTTTGGTTCAAGCCTTTCCCTGTACTCCCCAAGTATTTTTCAAGGTAATGTTGTTCTAGAGGAAGATTTTATTCACAATTATTGCAACATGGATTTTTATTTCAGCTGTTCAGCTGCAAATTCAAAGCAGAAATCAATAGAAAAATACAGCAGGATGACCTGAATTTGTTACTACAAAATATTTTTATCTTTTCATTTGAAGTCTGTGCACAGCCATATATTGTCCACAGAATGAAAGCAAAGTAGAAAGCTTCAGGCTTTTTTGGCAAATTTTGGAATAATTCACTTCTAGTCACTGTTTGGCATTTCAGGCTTGGAGCAGCTGCATTTCTAGCAGCTCCCACTGGTTAAGCCTCTTAAATTTTTTTAATTTTTGCTGCTTTGAAAATAAATGTTAAATACTCCAATCTTGTTCTGCTCTCAGTGAATTGGACCTACCTGTAAGACAATATTCTTGAGTTGTCTGTTTAGAGCAGCTTCATATTAGCATGCTTGCGATGTAGGGA